>NC_088858.1:48840508-49140508 GCF_963853765.1 Magallana gigas | reverse complement strand
TCAAAGCTGCGAAACAAAAATCAACTAAAGAGAGATTTAAACTCAAAATTATAGAATGAAGATGGCGTTAGAACGATTAAACATAAAAACTATATTGAAATAGTAGTCTTATATTACGTATATTACTTTTTTGTTTATATCTGTCTACATTTATTCTGATTGTTTCTCTTCTTGATTAAACATTCGAGCAGAACACTTTGTTTTAATATCAATAAAACATAAATAATTTGACCTCGATTATTTCGGTCAATACATACTAAAAGATTAAAAATGTTTAAAATAAAATTGCATTGAAAATATGAACAATAAACCCATTGCATAATACACTTTTAACGATCTCCGATCCTCAGCAATGTTCGATAACTCTTAGTTATCCAGATTGTTTTTATTCGTATCATAAATCTGCCTTTCATATAGAAAAAATAATTAGTCTTCTATTGTTAATATTAGTTTTTCAACGCACTGGTTGAATAATTGATTACGCGGAGACCTACTACACAGAAGTAAAAGGGTTCAAGCCACATATTCATCGACAAAATCGGTATTTTTTCTTATTTGATATCAACATGTATATTCTATTGCATCCATCGTAGGCAAAATTGCAAAAAAGCTCGTAAAATGTGTGGATACCGTCAATAATCTTTTCTTTTGATGTCTTTTCATTTAAAACGTTTGAAGTACAGATAACATTTTATGATAAAAAGAAATACTTTGAGGCTGAATATCGGAGAACCTTTCTATATATATTCTTTCTTACAAAATCATAACAAATTTTAAAATTACAAGCAATAGTCATTCAAGACATTCAATTACACCTTGAATTTCTATCAGTATCCTTTATTAAATATACATATTTTTGTGTTGTGTTGTTAAGTAAACTGTTTGAGTTTTAATTCTGGCAACAATAAAATAAATTGCAATATGAATGAAAAATCAAACAAACAAACAAACAAGACCAAGCGCAAAAATGCCTAAGAATGTTTAGTGACTCAAATAAATGAGAATGAATTTTAAAAGGATTTTTAAATTTTTAATTTTATTGAACTGATGTACGTTGATTTGCAAGAAAAGTGGCATTTGAAATTGCTAAAATTTAACATCTGTTTTTGGATGGTTTCTCTTTCTTAGATTCTAAGATTTGTGTCGTCCCATACGTCCAGTTATATCCTATATCGTTTAAATAAAACTACAACAAAAAATTTTCGAGCATATTTCAAACATTTAAATTCCTTACAATTCTCAATTTAAGACATTTTAGATATGCAAAAGATTTAATAACTAACCAGTCAGCTGACACTAACACCAACATCATCATTTTCTAATATAATCACACTTCAATTGTTACCAGACACACCAGAAAATATTTGAGATTTATGTTATAACCTGGAAATCTAATTAATGAATCAAATCGTATTACACATTTTCAGTATTTTAATGTGTTGACGGAATAAACATGCGGCACAAGTTTCGTACTATTTTTTTTTATCAACTTCCTTAATGATACATAGCTCAGCCTGCATTTCCGTCCTTGTTTTGGATGATTAAATGAACAGACATCATGGAGGTATGTTGGTCCGTTAGATTGTGTAAACTTTTGACAATTACATAAATCCATTTTGTGAAATACAGATAGTTTTGGGTATATAACCCAGCGGTACATGGGTTGTATTGTCAATTCAGGAAATATACATGTACTCTGTAATTATTATTAACACTATTAAATTTTATTCCACACTAACAGAAAAATGCAGCTTTTATAGTTTAATTTCCAAATCTAAATATCTGCTGGCAAGGATTTTCCAAAGATGGATAGCCTTAACACCATCTTATCTCTGTCTTAATATGAATCATAAAATCAGCCACACAATAAAATGGTTTTAAAGAGTTCAACCACGTGTTACCTACATATGTATATGTTTACTTTATTTCACCCTCGGTACCTTTGTTAAAACTTATCATATTTCTTATTTAGATTGCCACTAACAAACACATAAAATCGTAAAAATAACCTCTTTTCAGAGATTTAATAATTGATTAAATGAGTCTGATCATTTAAAGATGAGGGTTTTGTTTGCAAAAGAGGAAACAATCGAATGAACGTTCATGCCGTACGTAACATGAATTCGCATGTGCCTATCCTTACTTCTCGTTGGTGTCCTTTGGATGAATGAACTCATTCGGTTTGTTGCGAAAGACGTCCATTGACGTTACAGTTTTAAAAAATCATTTCGAGCCAATATATTGTCCCTAGATTAAAAAGTTACCGAACATTGTAGAGAGATGAACAAGGCTTAGGTGCAATAAAGAACTTTGAAAAGTCAAACTGAATGAAGTCTTTGACTTACTTTGAGAAGGAACAATGCTCATTAATATGATTAGTGATTACCAATTATATGGGGCCACATTGAGGAGCCAGTTGTACAAAGAAAAACATTTTAATTATCCACAAGACCCGAAATTTTATCATATTTGTTTTTAACTATATGCAAGCTTTTTAACATCTTGCTGATTCTATAAAAAATTTTTAGACTTTGGCCCCTGGACGATTTTTGGGCCTTACAAGGGGTTCAGAGTTTGATGTAGGTTTATATCCCATTTATAAACAATTGTTTATTATCTTTTTGATCAACATTTGATATGACTATAACATCATTCTGTTAGAGAGGGACTGAATTATAAACATAAGGATATCATGGGGAAATGAGTTTTTATACAGGATCTACATGTTCTATACCACATTGTCCACATATTTTTACTATGACTCCATTAACCTGAATTTATCATGCCTATTGTTGCTGAGGTAAGCAATGTGGCCCATGGGTCTCCTTTTTTACTATTATGATATATTTTCCCGATTTTGACATTTACCTCGATCATGATGCATGCCCAATTGCTACAAGGAGCGAACGCCAGGTGCGACCAATAAACAGAGGATGCTTACTCCTCCTAGGCACCTGATCCCATATCCTATCTTTTTAGAAGTCCGTGTTGCTTTGCTTTGAATTTGCATTTTGGTGTATGAATTTTTGAGATGATTTGTGGGTTGTTATGTCATTTTTCATTAGAAAAAGTGAGTAATTATTAAAAAAAAATACAACAAAGAAACAAGTATATGTTCTACTTGCCATGCGAAATTTCATCTCGTTGATTCTAAAATAGATAATAATCAATAAAATCAACTTCCTTTAATTATTAAGGATTTTTATTACTTTCAAGTTTACCCATTACTAGTTAATATTCGCCGTGATATACGTTGCATATGTTTTGTTCTTATTTTTTTGATAAAAAAAATAAAACATTACTTTAATGATTACGTCTTCAATTATTCTGTCTGTCTATGCTACCTAAATACATTCCTTTATAGAGTTTACATAAGATGTTTGTTTCTTTTTTTATTCTCGTCTTATCAAATATGCGATATTGATTGGACAATCACCAATCTTTGCAATTATAACCCAAATTTTGAGGACACAATGACATGGCATTGACCCTGAAGCTTGAATGAACTTTATTGATTCATACTTTCTCTTTACATAACATATTTCATATGAATATAATTAAATGTGCAATCAGCATAATAAAGAAAAGTGAAAATCAACTAGAAAATTTGAACAGAATCAAACAAATGAATTTTAAGTCAGTACATACAACAGGTCATGACACGGAAGCATTTTATCGACCTTATCTGGTTAATCATCATGACGGATCATAAAGCTACAATACTGAGCTGAAGCATGTTGTAAAAGTATTAATTCAAAGTTCCTAAAACAAAAACCTTAGTAGCATATGTGTCCTGGTCAGTGCTGGTTGCCAAACCAAGGGATGAAGAAAAGATTATCACCAGGAAGGAGGCATAGTTCCACAGACCTATCGATGATAATGTTCTCTGTAATATCAGTCCACCCTTTGTTGCATAGAAAATGTCTTAATGTACATACCGTTTGATATTTTTTTTTTCTTTTTTATTAAAAAGAGCATTTTGACTTATTCTAGAATATCTTGGAAAATGACTGCAGATCAAGGTGGTTATCTCAGGCTAAATTTGACGCCAGAAAACGTATGTTATACACAAAATATTTGTCTTTTTAATTTATAAGATATATCAAATAAATGTTTTCAATGGGGTTTTTTTTCATTTTAAATATTATGTATCATACGTATTAATCATTTTAAATGATTGATATTTTGATGGAATGAAAATATGTTTGCCTGAATTAACTTATGAGAGAGAGAGAGACGGACGGACGGACACAGACAGACAGACAGATAGACAGACAGAGCAGTTGTTAACAATTTAAAGCTGTTTGGTACGATTTTATATCAAATTTTGTGTACGATTTTGAACGATGGTTATGCTACATGTGATTAAGCATTTAATGCTTATTTTTGGATGTTGTCGGTCCTGTGACACACTGAGCGGTTAATACATATTGAATACCGCGCGTTAGCGCGGTATCATATTTTGCCTGCACCGCTTGGTGTGTCAAAGGTCCGACGACATCCAAAAATAAGCATTCAATGCTGATATTTAATCATATGTATTTTCATGTATGAAATATTGTGAATCGCCGCTCTAAAGCCATTATTTGTGCTCTTAGTTACGGAAATGAAACATACTTGGAACAACCATATTAACATGGTATTTAGTTAGCTTCCGCGACAAAAAATATAGTGCCAGAAACTTTGTAGAGAAAAATCTTTTTTTATTTAAGAGTAGATATATATAAATGATTGTTTTTTCAAAAGGACATATCAAATTGGTTATGTTAGATTGAAAGTTTTATCTAATCTTAAAAAATTAAATATATTCAAAACAGGTTTGAATATGTGCACGTATGTATCTAAGTGCTCATGGCGCATGAATTGGTAAAGTGTTCATAGAAAATTGAACGTCGCAGACATAAAGGGACATATACACTGAATATAAGTATAGAATAATAAACATTGCAGTATTTTCACGCTCAATAAATCATTTTTTTATATGGAAAATTGTTGTACCAAATGTATTACAAAACAAACGACATCAAAGGGTGAAGCGTTATTTCGCCTCATGTTAAAATTAGCCCAGGACGTCTAGACCGGTATTGCTGTAATACAACTTTGATATCGCTATAAATAATGGTCATTATGTTCAAGCAAATTGAAAATAAACCTCTGTACATCTTGTTCGCTAATATTTCTTAAAATTTGCTTTGTTTACAATCGATGCATAACATGTGGGTTGAATAAACCCAAACATTCGAATGACGAAACCAAACAGTTCCTTTTTCTAAATGTTCCCATGATTCAATTTGACCGTTTGACCAGAAAGAAACTATTATTTCTTTTACTATTTCTAACTTTAAAAGCAGACCGATTCTGCTGTTTGTAATGATGGAAAGTCAATAACTTTCTCAGATAATTGGTTTGTATGGAAAAATATTTGACACTGTAAAATACAAAGAAATCGGACCAAGCAGCTTTAACAAAGCCAATGAACAATTCAGTTCAGGACAAATACATATGTATCGTACCTTTCAAATATAAAATTGACGTAAAAATGATCATTCAATCTAAACAACTTATACGTTGAACTGAAATTCTCATTACAGACATATCTCTAAGATATCAGAAAGGAAGGGGAACATGTGTTCTGTTAATCCTAGACTTTTCTGAAAGTATGCGAGGAGAAGGCATTAGAAGTTTGAAAAGAGGAGTCTCGGATATTTTAAATGGTTTGTCACCTGTATATCTAAGTATTATAAGATTTTTTTTATTTTCTAATGTTACATTCACAACATTAAAATACAACGAATCAATTTTTAGAATGTTTAAACCATCCAGAGTTAGAAGAAAACGTAGCTGTCATTGTTTTTGGAGAAGAAACCAAATTTCTTCATTATTATTCCAACCAATACGCTGCAATAAAACAAAGTGTTGGTGTGTATAGCTTTGTTTCCTTGAATGGGACAATATTTGCAATTCTCATCTTATATACTGTAAACCAGTTTTTATTCGCGGCGACTCTATTTCGCGATTTACTAAAGATAAATTGGTTAGCGACAACTTATTATCGCGAGCAAATCTTATCAACATCCATTTTGTTTTAGCAACCATACGACAAAAACGGGTTTGCGGCGAAAAAATTTCCCTCGTCGAGGCTTTTGCGAACTTCGCACGTGAATAAAAGTTGATTAACTTTACAGTATTGTAAATGGAAAACATCAAATTTATTGTATAAAAATGATGAATGATTTAGCACACAGTAATTAATGCTTTAGAGGATCTTGAGCCCAGAGGACCCTCCCCACTTACTTCGGCCTTTTTACTTTCTCTTGGCGGCCTGTATGAAGGATCGGGTATTGTGCATTTACGAACTACTGTAGATTTACTTGCATTAAACATGTCAAACACTCGGGTAATGAATATTATATTTAAAATTGTGAATTTTATGGTTAGATTTTTTGGAGCATAGCGTAAAAATTTGAGGGTTTTTTTTAGCTCACACGCGGAAAATAGGAGAATATCTTGTACCGCCAAGGGTGGTCGTGTTTACAGACGGTAGATTCACAAACTTTGCTAAGGAAGGTGCCAGGGAAGACGAAGCAGAGCGACACCCTAGTGACTCAGTATGCAATAACACCATCTGACAATTAAACCTTTAAAGAATGTTAGCTTTATTTGTTTACTGAAAACAGATATTTACCTTTCACAGATTTGTTTCTGCCTGCTTTGTTTAAGGTATATCAGACATTTGATCTAAAAAAACAGCTGTTTATCTATGAATTTCACATATATCATAAAACTACATATAAGTCTGTTGCTACAAATGCAAAATATGTTTAGTTATTGGTAATGCATGATTTGGGCAAGATTTTAAGGTATCCCACTCCTCAATGTTCTTGTATCAAAAATTTCATGAGAAGTATATCATTGAAATCTGTAGAAAAAACTTACTTGAAAATTACAACATAATGGAAGGTCAGTGTTCATCCCTCTGAGTTATAGCCAATTTAATTTAATTTGACCTTTTTGCACCTAAAATGCGATTACAGTCTGATTAGAATTTGTTGTCAGTATTTTTGATTAAGCAAACTTTTTTCTTGAATCATTGCTTTAATTTTTGTACAATGGTCACACTGAATAGAGGGATTACGGGGAAAAAATTGTACGAAGCTGAATAATTTTGTGTGTGACCTTTTTGCACCTAAAATAGACAATTTCTATAATAGTTACTATTCAGTTTGAAATAAAAACATTTTGAATATCAAGAATTTTATAAAATAAATCCAGTTTGCCTAGGCATGTATTCTGAATCATTTTGACATAATAAAACATGTGGGTCAGTAATTTCAAATTTTAGATATATGGTTTCGAAGGTGAAATTCTTGCAAAATTTGACTTAAAAAATCAGACATTTCCTATATATTTGCATGATTTTATGCTAAAAGTCTATCATTGTCTCAAAATTTAGATTTGTCACACAGGACTATAGAACATGTGACAAACCTATCAAATGTTAAAAATGGAAATAATGAATAAAGAATTAAATAATAAAAAGAAAAGTATTTTGAAAATTCATAAGATTGCTTGCTTCTGTAATTTTCGTCTAAAAATAAAAATACCATCCGCACGAGAAAATAGTTCCCCCAAAAAATTCAAATGGATTTTCTTTATGAATGTTTTGTAATTATGAAATGATGATCTTGCTGTGAGGATTAGATTAATAAAATCATTTTTATTTATAATATAATAAACATCTGCGCAATAAAAATCAAAGCGTGGGGAGTGAGATACCTTAAGATTGGTTATCAGCTTTGTTCCTCAAACATTTGGAAAGAAAAATGAAGATGATGATCTTCATAGGAAACTGCAAACAGATTGTCAAATAATTTTAAATGAATTCTTTAAAAATAAATTTAGTTTTAATTGCATATGATTTGTCAAGAACGACGCAAAAAAAGATTTTTTTTTTCGGTAACCTTTCTTTTTATTATATATTTATAAGTGGAGAGTTTATTTTCCTCTCAGATGCTAGCACATTTGTTCGCTGCAGCACATCAGATTGGGAGAGGCCATCCAATATTTTGTTTTCCAGTCGGTGATAATCCTGATTACGTAAGTGATGTAGCTTTCTTTGCATACATAAATGGACAAATAAATTGCGATATGTTTTGTTTGTTCCCAAATTCGTTAATATTAAACATTACTCGTCTTCTGAATTTTGTAGTTTGTATGCAATATCGCCGTTTTATTAAAGAAAAAAGTTAAAGTAAAAAATAAAGCAAAAGATATGATATAATAGCTTCTTAAATTCGAGTACCTTTTTATTGTAGAGTTTGCTACACGCGATATCGATGAGATCGAAAGGTGGGAAAGTTTTGGAAATTCACAGAGCAAGATGGTTTGGAAAATATGCGCTGCATTATGTAATTTATAATTATAACTATTTTGTTGCTTCTTGTTAAACTTACAAAAATATGCTGTTTTATAATACCATGTAAATTTTTTATACAGATAGGAGCAGACATTGTTTACAAAATGACGAACAAAACGGAGGTGGATAGAGAAGTCTTACAAGTTGTAGTTGTTTCATCGATGTCATGGAGTTCGTGTGAAGAGGAGGATTTAGTAAGTGGTTTAAATATTTAATCAACCGAGAACATGTGGTTACTTAGTAGTACATGTGATAATGGTACTTGTCACTGCAGCATCATTCGTATTCCTAAAACGTTCAAACTGACTGGTTTTTCTACAATATTTCCAATCTACATGAACGTAGAAAAACAGTTTACCACAAGTTCCTCTCCAACTTTTTCTGAATATTAAAGCTTACAAATAGGAAATAGAATTTGTCCACTAATGCTCTTTCCTTAGATAGATACAGATAGGTAATTCATGTTATTTCATTTATAAATTAAAACATAGCTTTATAAAAATGTATCATCTCGACTTTATAAAGAATTCTAAATATGAAAGTTGTATCATTTGTTTGTGAGATAGGTTAAGTTTTAATAA
The DNA here is from genome assembly GCF_963853765.1 of Magallana gigas. NCBI lineage: Eukaryota > Metazoa > Mollusca > Bivalvia > Ostreida > Ostreidae > Magallana > Magallana gigas. Next base: position 49,131,511 of record NC_088858.1, on the reverse strand, counting down.
TCTCATAAAAGTTCATCAGTGTTACTGGGGGTATTTTATTCAAGGATACAATACGCCAGTTATTGAACAGCAGAGCCAAGATCATGGTGGATCAGGAGAAGGTAGACGAAGACCCAGAGGACGAGGTTTACAAAGAGAAATATGCAATAATACCTAAGCTTGGTACAAGGGTACGACGTGGTCCCCACTGGACGTTTGAGAACCAGGATAGCGAGGGTGTCGGGACAATTATAGGACACGGGGAGCCAGGTAGTTTTTAAGATAAATGAAGTTCACATTTTGAACTGAAAATCAGCGGATACATAAAATATATTAATGGTATACTGGTATTTAAATGAATAGCTGGAAAGGTTTTTGTGGAATGGGATACTGGAATTCGTTGTGAATATAATCATGGACAAGGTGGTATATACAATATCGTTGCTTGTGATGAACCGAGAATACCTGAAGATGGGTTTCCAACAGTTGGTTGTTATGTCAAGCGAGGTAAGTGTTCAAAATCATTCACTGCATGTGCAAACATTCTCATTTAATATATATTGAAAAAGGACTACTATTGTTCTAGACATACATAACGAAATGCAGGGTTTGTACTTTCGTGTCATTATTTAAGGTCCAGACTGGAAATGGGAAGATCAAGATGGCGGAATAGGATCAATTGGGTCTGTTTACAGAGTAAAGGATGATGCAACTGTTTACGTAAGATATGTCTGCAATAAAAATATTGTTTTTGTCATGTAAAGGAAATATCAGTTTTCCTGAACCGAAGTTTGGTATGTGCATTTCTGATCACATGTTGTCTATCACTTTTTTCTATCGACATTAACTGCAAAACCAAAGAATAAACCAAACTTCCATAAGAATAGCGTTTCCTCATAAATTAGTAGTATCAAACAAATGATTATAAGAGTGACTACACAAGAGTTTCTTTGTTAAAAAACCCGATCGATACAATATTAGAATTCAGAGTTTAAGTTCAGCGAATTGCACTGTTTTGCTATTATACACAAATGTGAATTATAGAGAATGTTCTTTAAATATCATACCTACTTTTATAGTTTTTGTCCTGTCAACAATAGGATTATAGTTCTAGCAGAGTAAAATACCATCAAATGCTTACTATTGACTGTCTTTCCAAAAAAACACATTAAATTTAACGAGTAAATCGTTCTTAATCATTATAATAGCTCTTCTCATCAATATTTTTGATAAAAATACTTACTATATAAATGCTAACAAAACGTCATTGATTAATCATTCAAAAAATTTACTAAAAATATGATACGATTAAAACTTAAACTATTTTTATGTAAATTGAAAACAAAGAGGAAGATAATCATAATAATCCCAAAAATTATTTTACATATTGATGCATTGCACAGGTGCGGTGGCCTTGTGGGAGGAGAAGCAATTATAGATTTGGATACGACGGAAAATTCGACATTGAAGTGTGGTCAGTTGCTACTCTTGATACCTTCTAGTAATACTCCAAGCTCCTTACAAACCTATTTAATTAAATGATAAATTGTTGGTCTCTTTTATAGTGATCCTTTTTCTGCTGAGGTTATAAAAGCTGTAAGAGAACAACAAAGAGGGGCGCAAAGTTCCAATTCTGACGAAAAGAGATGTAATGATTTAAAGGGTTGGTTTCTTTGGGTTTTAAATGATTGAGCGGGTTGAAATCCAACTTTTTTAAGTTTCAGTCAGAAGAACTTAGAACCTTTTTTCAAATTGCTTTTACGTACATGAAATTTTACTTGTAAGCATTGGAGATCAGGTTTTGGCACTGGTTATGTTCGTTTTGCTTATATATTAGATTTTTCCATTTATAGGGAAAAACAGCGTGAAAGAAACTGGAACAAAAGATTCGAAGTTAAGAGAATCAACTCAAGACTCAAAATTACCATCGGATTCCAGAAAATTGAAGGGAACTGTAGCCAATTCAACTTCATACGTGGATAAGTCAATTATACTTGAACAAAACTCGCGTGGTAAAAGAAAAAGCGTGTCAAATGTTAGAGCCGAGGACTATTTTACTGAAACTGATGATAATGACATTCAGACAGACTCTGTTTCTGAACACCCACGTGACTTCTCACTAAAAAGTATTTTCGTTAATGGGATGGATACCTCAAAGTCCGATCTTAAAGCTGCACCTGAGAATTCTGGGTTTTTTATGGATGTTGAGGAAGCTTTAGATAATCCAGACGAAATTCTTAATGTATTATCGCCGAAAGGAAAATGTCTTCCCTTGGAAAGAAAGTCCACAGTTTTTGACAACAATTTGACGTCTTTTCCTCAATATGACGCCGTGCACTTGTTACACGGTGATTTTCAAAAGACCGCAGAAGAAAGGTCGACAGATGATACAGTATCTCGTTCTGTACATTCACGACATTGTTCAGATGATCTTAATCACAGCTGGCAGTGGTTGGATGGCAATGGTACATGGATTGATTATCCAGAAAGCGTTAACAGCCAAATTAACCGGAGGCTTCTGCAACGCCCTACAGCTTCAGTTGTGGTTGAATACAACGAACAAATGTAAGAACCAATCTATTCGGTCAAATTGATCTGTCAAAGCTTTAATACGTTTCATGTGAACAAATTCCAATAATTTGATTTTGAAAATATATATAATAGTAAAATAACGGTTTATTGATTCATTAGTTTCAGGATAGTAGCATTAAAGATGATACAGATCAACACAGAATCCAAGGAGAGACACGAAATCAGAAGGAAAATTTTCAGATGATTTAAAGGGTGTTGAGAGAAGGACACAGGAGAGGTGGACATTATTCAAAGCCACGAAATATATAATGGAGTGTGAAGGGAAGCCATCGATCAATATCATTTTCATTTTATGAATTATGTTGATATGCTGAGAGAGAAAAAAGTATATACATACAACGAAATAAAACAATTGAACTGTTGTAAGTGAAATACAAAAGTTTGTGATATTGCGACTTTTATGAGAAGTAAAAACTACATTATGACATTTTACAAAGTGCCTGTTTCTGCAATTTTGAAGAAATTATTGAAAAATTACGTTTACTTCTGAAAATATTTTAGATATAATTTTTAACTTTTTTAATTTACAATATGTAAGTTTCTTATACATTTTCATGAAAAAAAAAGATTTCTGAAAACAAACAAGTTTTACCATGATGTGCTTGATATTCTGAAAAGAAAGTATGATCCAATAATCAAAATGAATTCCGAAATATTAATTATGTTACATTTTGGAAAAAAACAAGATGTAATTATAATCGGGGCGATTATAAAGTCTCCCAAACGAACAAGGCCATCATTGGGAATTGGGTCAAACTTTACAGACAAAAAGATTTAGAACTTGATGATTTTTATTTGTGAAGTTTCGTGATGTTCCCCAGGACCCAAGAAACAAGAATAGATATATATATATATATATATATATATATATATATATATATATATATATATATATATATATATATATATATATATATATATATATATATATATACTATTGTGTATTCTCGATCAATATTTTCATTGAATTTTAGTCCATGTATTTTATGATTTTTCCTTATTTGAATTGCTAGAATTTCCAATTCGAAAATAAACAACAAAGCAGACACAGGCCAACCCTGTCTTATTCCTCTTTTCATTTCACAAGATTTTGAAATCCATCCATTATTATATATTTTAAAGATAGATTTATTATATAGTAGTTTAATCATATCAATGAAATATCACCAAACTTGAATTTTTCTGATGTTCTAAAGAGTCAAACGCTTTCTCAAAATCAAGGAAGAGCAAAATACCATCTAAATTATTATCCATGTAATATTCAAATATGTCTATTATAAAGAGGGCATTTTCGCCAATATATCTTCCCTTTATATATGCACTTTGTTCACGGTTCACTTTTGTAAACGATTAGCCAGTACTTGTGTAAATATTTTGTAGTCAACATTTGTAAAACTTATAGGTCTATAATTTTTCAAACGATCTTTATCATCCTTTTTATGAATTAACGAGATAATAGCATTCCTATGTGAAAATGGCACTAAGCCTTTCTCAATACTTTTTATTAGAGAGGCATAGTATGTATGTTTTATTTATTCCCAAAAATATTTATAAAATTCTACTGGTAGACCATCTTGTCCAGGAGATTTATTTTCCTTCAGATTATTTAGAGCTTTTTGACATTCTTCCATAGACGGAGTTTTATCACAATTTTCCTGTTCTTCGGTTGTTAACGTTTGACATTGAAAATCGAACAGATAGGTATCAATATCATTATCAGGAATATGTTTACTAGCATATAACGAATAGTAAAAAGTATATAGGCATTTCATTATATTATCATTATATGTATGAACTGTTTTATTCTAATCATGAATCTGATTAATATTATTATTAGACTGATGCATCTTTTCTAGATTATAAAAGTACGGTGTGCTTTTTTCGCCTTTTTCTATCCATGTAGCCCTTGACCTAATATATGCCCCTTTACATTTTTCTGTATAGTACATATCAATTCCTCTCTCTAGAGGACGTTTATAATTCATATTTATTTCATTGGAAGGTTTTAACTCAATTAACTTAATCTGTGCTTCAATAAAATTTACACGTTTTTTCTAATCCTAGCAATCCATTTTGAAAGATTTAAAATGAAATTTTTTATCAACATTTTAAGATACCCCCATTTTGTAAATGGGTCATGCATATCATTCATATTTTGGAGTTCGTCTTTTATGTAAGACTTTAATAGTGTGCAAACATTATCATCGGTCAGTTAGGAAGTATTAATTTTCCAGTATCCACTTCCTCTACTATTTTCAATTGTATTTAGTTCACAGATAATTCCTAAATGATCACTTAAACGTATACTATCTAATTTGGGTGCCTCACGTAGAAAAATACTTTTTAGCTGATAACATCGATTATCTGCTGTAAAAACAAAGTCAATTCTAGTTTTTGGTATATTTTCTCTATTACACCAGGTTAGACCATCATTACTAGCTTTTCCACTTTTTAGCCATGTGTCATTCAAACAAAATGTTTCAAGAATATTCTTAAAAGAGTAACACTCTTATCATTACAATTTTTTACCTGACAGTTAAAGTCACCACATATTATTAATCCATCTGTATTCAAAGTATATTTATCAATCCAGGCTTGTAAGCGTTCAAAAAGTTCTATCCTTTCTTTTTTAGAATTAGGTGCATACACATTTACAAGACTAAACCTTTGTCGTTAATTTTAGCATTAATCAAAAGCTTTATAACATTTAAGGATTGATGATAGTTAATGATATCTACATTCAAATTCTTTCTAAATAAAATTGACACCTCTACTCAGAATCAGAGAGAGCGTGATATTTTTCACTGAACCACCGTGAATTATAAATATGTTCATTTTCCTTGACAAAGTGAGTTTTTTGTAAATATACAATGTGGAACTGTGCATCTTTTAACCAATCAAATAAGGTTATTCTCTTTTGATAAGTGTTTAAACCTCTAGCATTTAAAGAAAATAAAGTTAAAGGTTTAGTGTTCATTAGGGTCTATAATGGTTGTTGTTGATTGGATCACTTACTAAGCTATGTTTTAGCGCCTTTCTTGCCCGTATATTTCCTTGATTCTCTGATGAATTTATCCAGGTTAGTTTGGTTGTCTTCGTTTGGGTTTCCTTTCCTTGGCACTGACACACTCCGAAGCCTTCTACCACACTTAGCAGCCGCCGCCTTTTTCACAATGAGTCCTAGCTTGTTATCCCCAGGCCACTTTGACGGGTCGGTGCCTTTAGTGCCAGTAACATCTAGCCCCGTTCCTCTAACGGTGTCAAACGTTGCTTCCGCGAAACTAACTTGGGATTGGCTACCTCCAACTTCGCGCGAAAGTCTTTCAACTGGTCGGCTTTGTGCATATTTACCTCTTCCACGACAGTTTCTCTCTTCTCTTTTCACCCCACTGGATCCTTTACTGTGTGACTAATCCGCTTGGCCTCTAGAGCTGTGGAGGACTCTCTGATCTTTTGCACAGCAACCATATCTCCTGATCTTATCGCTTTTGTAAACTGATATGCGTGTTCAGCAGATTGTTGAACTTCGCCAAAGGCTTTGATTTCGCAAGGGTAAAAGTTAGATAAAGTATTGTCTTTCCCCTGGAAAGCAACGGCCATTTCTGATGGCTGTACAAAATACTTGCAATCAGGTGACCCTGGTTCGTGGCCTTCTCTCTGACAAACTTTACACGCTTTCGCTTTTTTGCAGCTGGTTTTTATATGACCCATTCCCCAACAGTTAAAGCACTGGACCTGGGATGAAGTGGTTTCCTGTCCATAAAGGTGTAGGCGGCACTTTAGACCGGCGCAATATACAATTCTCGGAGGCGAGTATTTATAAGAAGCGGTTGGACATATAAAAATCTGTTCCCGTTAAGGACGCTTGTCATACGATGGGTGACGAAGTGCCCTAATTTTCTCATATTTTATTTCACTTTTCAAAGAAACATTTTTTCCAAAGACTCAATGACAGCACTACCATCAACCGAAAGGGCTAGACCACAAATGGTAATCTTTAAGACGTCGTCATTCGGATCTTTAGCATCGGTGGAATACGGGTTCGAATTGTACACCTGGACTGAAATGTTCCGTTATTCGAATCCGTGCAAGAGAAGCTCCGAACGGCTCTCCATACTTTTGAGGTATACCCTCCATAGGGAAAAGAGTACCAATTCATTTCCCATAGGGCTCAATGTTAACCTAAACCCACCTGGCTAGTTTGCTATTATACTTACAGACATATCCTTGGTCACATTTGAAAGTTCATTCCAAGCACTAACACAAAATCAATAGAAATGCATAGGGTCCCATGGCGTTTATAGGTCAAAATTGAGCTTGTTTACAACTTACAGCGATCCGCAGCAAATAAATCCAAGTCCCAAAATTGACACCCACCCCCTATTTCAACCCCTCTTATTTCTTTACTTTTTGCAGTACTTCTTCAATCCATCATTTATTTTAAACAGTGATAAATTTACTTTGAAATAATCATTATTTCAGCAATTAATTCAGCCAATCACCTTAGCCATACCTTTTTCTGCGCGGCTCAATCTTGTATTAACACTTCTCTGATGTCAACATCCGGTGCATTGGTACTCTCATTCCTATACTCATAATTTTACTCACCTCAGAATTAGGCAAATTTGTGTTTTTTATGAACTTTATACATACCTCTAATTGTGTGTGAAACTTGAGTCCTGGATCTTGATTTATATTTATGCTGTGCTCATCTGAGTATCAGGCTCTCTCCCTCGGCAGATGCTGTAATGAGAGTGGGCTCACAGTGAGACTCAAGATGAATTGACTGCTTTTTAATGACTTTAACAAATAAAATACATGGAAAAACGGATTGAATGTGTTTGTTTAAATGTATTAAAGGGTATCATGAACAAATTTGATAATTTTTTTAAATAAGGGTGGATTCTACCCAGAATTTGAGAAAACCTGTTAAAATAGATGAAAACCTGGTGAATTATGCAAATTAAACAGGCTAAATATTGACTTATATGTAAAAAATATTCACATAATGAAAATTTAATCATTATTGACTCTGATTAGCCAAATAATCCTAATCTGGCCTTTCCTGTTGATTTAGCAGGTGCGAACAATATCACCACCCCCCAGTCTAATGCAGCTTAGAGAACTAGCAGGTGCCCCCTGTCATTTTGTATTACAGTAATTTTGAAAAAGGAGAGGTACATATTTTTGACATTATATTACAGCTCAGTCATTGTAGTAATAAACAGAACTGATAAATTGTAAAATTTTTGGAATTTACACCTAGAAAAAGAGAATTTTTTGACAATGTTAAAAAATCTAGAAGGGTAATTGTTCTGGTTTGATAACCACAAATATGCCTCACAGTAAAGAGACAGAGACAAGTATACTAATAATTTTACCTGCATCATGAAGAAAAATATCTGTCATGATGGATCAGATGGGTACGGACTCTCTGTCAGCGGTATAAAGGGACAAAATGACTCCGCCACCCTGGTGCCACCATCTCCGACGACCGAGGAGGCAAAAAAATGAAAATCCTCCTAAGTGCACGAATGAGAGAAAATCAGTGTTACAAGTTATTCATTGTACAAACCAATGTTTATACATCAATTTTTATCATACATGCCTTACAAATATACATATATATCATTATTACATACATAAATACAAAATTAAATGATTATTCAGGGGTGGGGTACATAAAAAGCACAATTACATGAAATTACATGTAATTACATGTATTACCACATGTGATTTATGCAGTCAGAATAACATTCAAGTAATAAATTTAAAAATAAGATGCAGCTAGTCTAAAAAAAAAGAAAGTGCATCATGTTGAAATTCTGCAGCACTGACCAGTAAGCCCAAGGGAAGTAACTCTTAAAACTGCTGTCTTGTTCTCTACACTGTTGACATTTTCAAGCATTTGAACCATTAAAACTTCACAAAAAGTCCCCACCAAACTCATAAAATATTATCATGCAAATAAAGTATATTCCAAATTCAGTTGACATGAGTCCCAGGTGTCACCCCAAGACTAGAAAGTGGTCCCCATTCTGTTTCATGTGTAATGATCATGTAAATTAAACATTCCCTTTCCCAAGCCTCTTGGGGGGGGGGGGGGAGGAGACATATTCCCAAACTCTAAACTGTATTCCTTCTAGCCCAAAAAACTCCAAATCATTGAACTGGGGATAAAAAAAAATGAAACATGGCAACCTACCAGATGCTGACACTGTTGACAGTGGATGTAGTCTCAGGGTGTATGACGCAAACCTTCTTTTACATCAACCTCAGTGCACGAGACCACTTCAGGCTTGAACGAAGACTGCGGAACTCCTCTGCAAGGATGGCTGAAAAGTATGGGAGGCAGTTTTTGATCCGAATCACTCTTTCGATCAAGCTGCGCAATCCATGTACAATAAATGGTCTGCTGAAAAATAACTCAGATGAACTAAATTGGCATTGGCTAGCATCATTTAATCTATTTAAAAAGACTATAGACACTTCTGAGAAGTCAATGGTAATATGGAGCGCACAAAAATAACAGAATATCAGAAAAAAGTCTGAGTTAAACCTAAGTTTGGTCCAGATTCTATATTGAACAGATGGTCAGTCAAGATTTATCTCAAAAATCTTGTACAATTAAAATAAATATACAAGCAAAGAACTGCAATAATGGAGTGCAACACAGGTGATTAACAATTATTTTATCCAATTTACCATAAAACCCCACATTTTTTTGCTTTTATTCTTGCCTGGTCACCCTTCCATTACCCTTTACACTCATTCAGTACCCCCCCCCCTTATTTTGAAAATGACAGCCACTCCCACCCTCAAATTTACATTTACAGTATTAATTTTACTTCTACTGTTTTCAAATGTTATATCTGCTCTTTTCAATATGAAATAATTAACCTTTTTCAATTTTTAAGCTACAAAACATTTAAAAAATAGGGTCTCTATAGGGAAAAGAGTACCAATTCATTTCCCATAGGGCTCAATGTTAACCTAAACCCACCTGGCTAGTTTGCTATTATACTTACAGACATATCCTTGGTCACATTTGAAAGTTCATTCCAAGCACTAACACAAAATCAATAGAAATGCATAGGGTCCCATGGCGTTTATAGGTCAAAATTGAGCTTGTTTACAACTTACAGCGATCCGCAGCAAATAAATCCAAGTCCCAAAATTGACACCCACCCCCTATTTCAACCCCTCTTATTTCTTTACTTTTTGCAGTACTTCTTCAATCCATCATTTATTTTAAACAGTGATAAATTTACTTTGAAATAATCATTATTTCAGCAATTAATTCAGCCAATCACCTTAGCCATACCTTTTTCTGCGCGGCTCAATCTTGTATTAACACTTCTCTGATGTCAACATCCGGTGCATTGGTACTCTCATTCCTCCACAAATGTTATCCCCTATTTTCCCTTTGATAACTTCATATAATTCAGAATCAGTAATTTTATTGTTAGAGTCGTTTTGTATTTCTTGGTTTTTAATATAAACCGGCTTATTCAGGGAAAATTCACCTTGGCCCTGCATTGTTTACATTCGAGTAATACTCACGATTCAGGTGTTTACAAATGTAAATTCAATGGATATTCGTCGATAAATCTAACGTATATACACAAAAATACATCTAACTATTCACACCGGCAATGTCTCGCCTTTTCACAATATATACAGAAAATTTCTTCAATGAAAATGATAAAACTCACCATTTTTAAAGTCAGATCCACGGAGCAGACAAAAAGCGCCCATTTACCTGTCCGTCACGTGACACTCTCCGAAATTTTCAGTTATTCATTTGTTCATGGATATGTAATGTTATAAACTTGGTATTTACATTCATCCTGTAAATTCAAAATTTTACAGCTATTTACATACAAGTTTTACTTGTCATTGTAATATCTAGTAATGATTGCATTTCAACTTTTTCTATTGTTTTAAATGTATTTTTACATGTATGAAATTTCTTGCATAAAAATCGTGATTTAATCAACTATGTGAAAGTAATGTAAGAGAAAACAACAACAATTGTTTGGTATGGTTTATAAAAATATTTAAAAAGAAGAATATCACTTATCACAAGTGGTTTCCATGTTGGGAAATCTGACGGAAATCAAAAGTTGGCAAATTTCTTATCCGGGAATCGAGACGGAAAAATCAATACACATGTTTCCCATGTTTCCCAAATTCAGGAAACCTAGGGAATCTGCTAGTAGACAATTCCCTTGCCTTGGAAACGATATGGAAACCTCAACCCAAGTTTCCAAACTTTCCTACATGTGGAAACCAGGGAAAATTATCAAGTTGATAGATTATGTGTGTGGAAACGACTGAGAAACCACTATAGTAGTTTCAAACATGGGAAACCACTCGGAAACCACTGATTCCCATATTTTAATAGGGTGTTTCCATTTTTTGGGAAACATGCAAGCATTTTTTAGATATTCCAATCACTTAGAATTATCTATATATTTTTAGATCTTTACAAAATATATTATTCACCAAGATTAATCAGATAAACTAATATTAATCAAGATTAACCAAGTTTAATTGTTCAAGTCGTCTCCGTATTTGAGATCTGGTGGAGTGTTTTTGTCTCTTGACAGGTAACGGACAAACGGAAATGCTCGGTGAAAATAAAAAGTTAGTATTTATTGAACATTAGACACTTGTACTTTATTGTTTCTTAATTTTACTAAAATTGTCAAAGTTGATATCTAAATTATGTTTTTGGTTCGCCCGAATGTGCATCCTGGATTCACGACTTATTTTTTACTCTTCTTTCTCTATCAACACAATGTTGGGGTGCAGTATTCTTTTCCACTTTTTTATATCATGGTGGAACAAATAAACAAACACCAAGAAAACCTCCTTAAAAGTTTAACAGTTAACTGTCAGGGCCTTGGTGATGGAAACAAGAGGAAAGACGTATTTCAAACCCTTAGAAACAAAAATTATCATATATACTTTTTACAGGATACCCATTTTACAGAAAAAGAAGAAAATATGATTAAATCACAATGGGGTTATAAAGCTTTTTTTAATTCTTTTAAGTCAAACTCCAGGGGTGTAGCTATTCTTTTTAACAACAATTGTGAATTAGATGTTCACGAGACATTTAAAGATGATAGTGGCAACTTTCTTATTCTTGATGTTTCTGTTGATGATTTACATGTTCTATTGGTAAACGTATATGGCCCAAATTTAGATACACCTACAATTTATACAAACTTATTACAGCATATTGAGAATCTTTTACGAACCAACATATTGTTCTTTGTGGTGGCTTTAATTTAATTTTTGATAAAGAGTTAGATTCAATGAATTACAAAAGCTTGAATAATCCTAAATCAAGACTTGAGTTACTAAGACTAATTGAAATTTCAAACCTTAAAGACTTTTTCTGTGAAAACAATCCAAACCTGAAAAAGTATACCTGGAGAAGGAAAACCCCAGTAAAACATGCCAGGTTCGATTTTTTTTCTAATTTCAGATACAAACAAAATATGTTATGTCTTCAATGATTAAAATAGAAAATAGCTATAGGTCAGACCATTTCCCAGTTGTTTTATGTATAAAAAAGGATAAATTCTTAAAAAGTAAAGGAATATGGAAATTTAATGACTCCCTATTAACTGACAAAGAATATATCAAAATAGCAAAACAAATAGTTATAAATATTAAAAAAACAATACTCCTGTTTTGTGTACGATAAAGACAATATGTCCTCTGACCGGATGATAATATACAGTTCACTATAAGCGACCAATTGTTTTTAGAAACCCTGCTCGTGGAAATAAGAGGAAAAACTATCTCGTACTGAACTTATATTTAAAAAAAAAACTCTTGAAAGAGAAGATATGCTTAAAAAGGAAATTTTAAATCTTGAACAGAATTTGACTCAGGATTCTAGTCAACAACTTGAGGAAAAACACAATGAATTGGATGAAATTAGGAATATTAGATTAAAAGGTCAATGTATACGATCAAAAGCAAATTGGATAGACCAGAGAGAAAAACCAACAAAATATTTTGCTAATTTAGAATCAAGAAACTATATTAATAAACAAATATTGGTTATTGAGAGGGAGGATGGATCAATAATAAGAAATCAACAAGAAATTCTAAGTGAAACAAAGAAATTCTATGAGAACCTTTATTCAAGAAAGGACATAATAGAAACAGAAAATATACATAAAAAACTGAAAGACTTTAATATACCTAAACTAAATCAAGAAGAATCAGAAAATATCGAAGGTCCTATTACAAACATAGAAGTTTTCAATTTTTAAAAAAATGATAAAAGTCCAGGACCTGACGGATACACTAGTGAATTTTTCAAATTTTTTTGGAACAATATTGGATCTTTTATTACGAGAGCAATTAATAACTCAAACAAATTACTGCATTTTACAGAACCAAATAAGTTAGGAATCATAACTTGTTTGCCGAAAGCTGGAAAACAAAAACAGTTCTTTAAAAAAAGGCTTCTAAATGTTGTTTACAAAATAGCATCAGGGTGCATTGCTAATAAAACTAAGTCACTATTAGACAAATTAATAAATAAAGACCAAACTGGTTTTGTCAAAGGAAGGTTTATTGTAGAAAATATAAGACTCATATATGATTTAATGAATTATACTGAACTACATAGAATACTAGGTTTATTAATGCTGTTTTTCTTAGTCTGGAAACAATAGAAAACTAAAATATAAAAACAATTTTTATTGAATATGCAAGCCCAAAGAGAGCAATATTTGAAAGATTAAATAAACACAATATCAATGAAATCAAATACGTCTGGCCCAAGTATACCCAGTCACATAAATATCTTTACCAATAAAAAAGGTTGCAAAGACATGTATAACAAACTTAATAAGGAGAAAAGAGAGCCATTTAAAACTACTAAAGAGTCAAAACTACAATGGCTACAATTTCAAATTTTACATAGAATAATACCAACAAATGATTTTCTTCACAAGATTAAGGTTAAAGAATCCCCAGTCTGCTCTTTTTGTAAAAGAGTTAATGAGACTATTGAACACTTATTTGTAGATTGCTATTGTGTAAAAAACTTTGGGAACTATGCGAGGAGTGGTTGTTAAGGAAATTTGAAATGCAAGTAACATTTGACAAAAACTCAATTTTATTTGGAAAATATAAAGAGAGAAATTTGTATAAAGTATATAATCTTTTAATTCTAATAATAAAACAATACATATTTGTAATTAGATATAAAGAAGTTCCAAAACTGAATTTTGGTGCACTCGAAAATATAATGAAAAACAGAATATCCGTGGAAAAATATATTTTGCTTAAAAACTGTAGATTCTCAGAGTTTGAAAGGCACTAGCAAAAAATATGTGACTTATTAATATTATATACTAGTTATATTTAGCAGATTCAATAGGTTATATAATGTACTACCCCCCCCCCCCCCCCAAACTTGCACACAAACACTTTTCTTTTATCTTATTCTCACTAAATTCCTTTTTCAAGTAGTATACAGGTACATTTGTAAACGAGTTATAGGCATAATATATAGGCCTACATTATATTCTTTTTCTTTAAGAGACAAGCTATTACATTTTGAGATGTGTGTACTTGTATCCTTTGTATCTTTTTCTGCTCTCTTTGTCAATAAATCTTGTAAAAAAAGATATAAAAAAATAATACATTTAATTTCTTTTCTCAAAGAAGAAAAAATGAAGGTACCACATTCCTTGAACATTTGAATTGTGTTTATTTGATCTTTGTACGATTTGGATTTCTTTCGCTGAAGAAAGAGTAACTTTTGTTTCTTGCACTCTAGTAACAAACCCTGCAGTTGTACATTGTATACCTTAAATAATGTGTTATCATATCTTATAAATGATTTGTAAACAAAAAAAAATTGTCAAAGAAAAACAGTTAAATTTTCAAACAGCTTGCTTTGTTTTAAGGTGGATCTCTACACCAAATAAGTGTAAGAGATTTTTGTTGCATGCATTTGTTACCAATACTAGGCACAGTATTCAACAATACCTCAAAATACAATACACTATTTTCTAGAGAATTTTTAAAATATCAGTCTGGTTCCAGATAACCCCTTATTCATCAAATTTTTAAACATTCCTGTTTTAAAATTCTTATGAAAGTGAAATGTTATTAAGTTTAGAAATGAAAAACAAAAAAATCATGAATGAAGTTTGTATGATTTTTATTGGAATCCACATAAATATGAAACTAAAATATAAAAATTTTTTTTAAGGCAAACTGCTGGACAAAATCCCACAAAAACCTGAAAATATAAACAATATTCGTTTGTGAATGGGATGAAGAAAAGAAATTGAATGAAATTGAAAAATTAAAGGAAATACTTAATTATTGCAAAAATCTTGGTATGAAAGATCCTGTTTAAGAGTTGTCTTTCTTTATTTTACATGGTCTCAAATATCTTGGGATCAATTTTTTAATAAATAAAAATCACGAAGAAAAATTAAAAAAGGAACAAGTTTATGCTAAATATGTAGATATAAGATAAGTAGTGCTTATGATAATGTTTGAAGCTGAAAAATCATATTATTGATGAATGCATTATATATATTTAACTCTTCAGAACAAAATATTAGTAGTTTATTATATTATAAATTGCCTTTTACTTTTTTATAATAATAGTTTAATTTACAATAATAAAAATAATAATAATTTACAATAGCAATTATAAACAACAACCATACGCATATTAATACATACGTTAGATGTCCATAGTGATACACATGCATGTGTGGAAATGAAAAACATGCTCCTTTTCAGAATTCTGTCTTTCCCTCATTTGGCTTGCAAATCCGGGCTTCCACTGCTATTGCTACCTAGTTGTATCTATTTTAATCAAGATACATTAGTTTAATGTCAAAGTCTCAGTGAAAGTCTTTTACTGCAAATGTTTTTTTTTTTAATTTGGGAAGTTAGGATCAATTCAAGAGATCGTACTACGGTACTTTCGTTTTATATTCATCATAAATATATAGTTTAAATGAAAATTTGACATCTGCTTACCTATATCGATAATCCGCCACATATGTATGATCGTCTGTTGCAGATGACATGACAAAAATGTGTTGCCAATAGCAGCAGAGCAGGGAAACGTATATTATTTAGATTCCACGTTTTCCGTAAAAACAGCTGATAATCAATGTTAGTTAAAAGCTTTAAACAGGAAGAAAATTGACATATTTTCTAAGCGTTTTGGTGATTTCATTCCTATCTCACCTCCTTAGTTAGAAGAGTTCAATTAAACGGTGTATAGCTATTTTGTACCACGACATAATGTTATCAATCCGGAACGGAAGTCAGACATGTTTTGACGATGTAGCCTTCCACCTTAACCCTTCTGGTGAGAACCGAAAGTGACGGTTGACAAAATGAAAGCGATTAAACGCATTTTCTATCTATTGCCTATTATCTATATAAGTTTCGTACATTAATCACTTGACTCTCTGAAATCTCGTGGGTAAAACATTTATTTAAAAACGCTTTTTGAGATATTTGACATATTTCACCGGAAGTAGAATTTTTTGATTTTATTTAACATCAGATAGATGACATATGTAAGGTTTATTACTTTAATTTCAATTCTATAAGAGACAAATTAAATGCAAAAAAAAAAATAATTTTTTAAAGTGCTTCCAATGACGACGGGAAGTTATGACAAACAAAACAAAATAGTTTAAAGACATCTACAACTATAGGTCTATAATCCTAAACAGTCTGAATGCTCAAGTCCTTATCATTTTTGAGATCTCAATGTCACAAGCTTTTTGTCGCGGGACAGAAAACGGACGACAGGAAACGAATTTAAAAAAAAGAAAACTTCGAGATATTATCATTTTATATAATTCCTGCAAATTTCAAGAAAATCTATCAAGCTATCTCTGAGAAATCTTGTAGACAAAAAAGTGAAATATTTTTTTAAATTCCTATCCAATTTTCGCACCCAGGCGAGCTCCAAGTAATGGCGCCACTGGCGTAAAACAACATAATAGTGCACAACTTCGAACTATAGTCTACCTATCCTGAAAATGTTGTATTCATATCTCTGACAGTCTCTGAGATCAGCGCTGCACAAAATAGGTCGTAAAAAATAGTAAATAGGCCGTAACTCGGTACTGAAAATTTCAAAAAACGTCTAGAATTATGACCTCTGGCAATCATCTGTGAAAAATTTGTAGAAATCGGCGGAATATGTTTTGAGAAATGGCGTGCACAAAATTTGTGGAGAAAAATAAGAGAAACAGTACGAAAACAATAACACGTTTCCAACGGAAGACCTTAATAAGAAACTGTACGAAAACTATAAGGTCTTCCGTTGGAAACGGAAGACCTTAAATATTTAACACGATTCATCAGAATGAAATACCCACTTCAATAAACCTATGATCCAAGAACTCCTCGCTAACCGCTACTCCTCGGAATTACATACTTGAATCCATTTATAAAACAAACTCAATTTAGTATTGCATAATCATAATTCGGTCTTGGCCGTCTTGTAAATCGAAGGAAGAAAACTTGCTTTTTACCATGAAATGGGGCATGGAACCATTTTTTAGAAAATTGAAAAAGATAGACATTTACATTTTTTATCAGTATACGTTCTTAAAAAATGGCACGATGACCCACTCGAAAAAAAAACTATATTCCGAACATCCGATTTAATTAGCATTTTATTTAGCATTAGCATATAAACATTTTGATGTCTTAATATCAATTAAAATGGAAGTCATTTTTTGAAGGCTTTGGCAATACTGAATACATGTGATAATGAGCCGGTCCTATGTTATCGCGGTAGTAAAATCATCTTGTCAAAAAATCTATCAATAAGGAAATATTTCCAAAAACTAATGTTATTGTGAGTTTCCTCTATTATTTACTTCAGTGATATTCAGCACGTCTCTGTTTACAATGGCTAAAAATATCCTGACGTCAAAATGTCATTTTCAGCGCGTGCTACTAAACGTTAACAGAAATACCTCGATACCTTAGAACCCGTGATATGATAGGAAACAAGTATACATATTATTAATAAATGTAACAAAGTGATATTTGTATGAAAAGAAATTGTGGCTTTAAGTGGTTTTATGCCACGGTTTATTCTCCCACGTCTTTCATGTTAAAAACTGGAAATGTAATGAATGAATCAAATAATATCATCCTTTTTTCATTGCATTTTCAAAACAAAAATCAATATTTCTGTTTTTCGTCGTTGGCATTGTGCCAATATCTAATACTTGTACAGTTTACCAATTTAATCTCATTTACTATTTATACATGAAGTATTTCATTGTAAATCAGTTTCTTTTCAATTTTTTCTAAACTTTAGTAGACATTTTTACAGAATAAGAATGCGGAAAAAGTTTCGTATTATTAATTTTTTTTATCCACTTCCTTAATAGTACATAGCTCATCTAGCATTTCCGTCCGTGTTTTGGATTAAATGCACAGACATCATGCAGGTATGTTGGTATGTTAGATATGAAAACGTTTGACAATCACATAATTATATGCATTTTGTGAAATACAGATAATTTTGCATATGTAAACCGTTAATGCATGTGTTGTGTTGTCAATTCATTAGATACTGTGGTTTCATCAATATTCGTTGAATACTAATTTTTGTGGATTTCGTTGTTAAGTTGATCCACGAAATTATGTGTTCATTGAAGTGCAATTTCTATTACTATTTTGTATTGATAGGGCCATTGGCCACGAATTTACGTATCCTTAAAACTGTGATTTTCAATTTATCCACGAAAATTAATACCCTTGAATATTAATGAAACCACAATATACTCTGTAAACGCTATTAAATTGTATGCCACACGGTTGAAAGTTTAGCATCTTTTATTGTTTAATTTCCGAATCAAAACATCTGCTGGCCAGGATTTTTTAAAGATGTAAAACCTGATCATCATGTTTATTTCGCATTATCACAGGTGTGAGATCAGTTTGTCGTCGTGAGACAGAGTGAGATTTTTCTGTATTATGCTGTGTATTACTACGCCGTTTTAAAACGTTTACAAACGTTGTCTGCTGTAGGGAAATGCAAAATGGTGGATTAAGATTATCCATTAAGTAATTGTTTTGCTTAATTAATAACAATTTATCATATTTTTAATTTAAAAAACTGTCGTATGCTCTCATTTTGACTTGCACTATTTGAAGAACACGTAGGGATAAAACGAAAGAAATCTTTTGAACGTCATAAAAGAAATGTGTCAAACATCATTTTTTAATATAATGCGAGAAAAATAATCATTCATTATATACTCGTGTGGGATAGTGAAATTCCATCTCGGGGCCAAGTATCACGGTCTAGGACTTGGCAAAGCACATGATAAAACGTTTTAAAAGAGGTTTTTTAATTTGTTTACTTTATTTCACCCTCCATACCTTGGTTTAAACTCACCACGTTGATTATTTATTGCCTATAGCAAACACAAAAGTGGTAAAACAAAAGCTTTTTCAGAGGTTATTAGTTAAATCCTTAAGTCTCATCATTGAAAGATGGCCATTACAGAGAGACGAACAAGGCTAAAATGAAAGAAGGTGAATTGAAAAGTTAAACTTTATAAAACTAATTTAAAGTTCTTTAATTCGCCATTCTCATACATATAATATGATAAGTGATTGCCAAGTGTACTGAAATCCATTGAAATGGGTACCAGTTGTATTTTGTGTTTCTACATAAAGAAGCGACAAAGATTGCTGACAATGACGGTAATGAATTTAGATGCAATGGCATGTCAATAAACCATGAAGCTTGGACCTTATTCATTCATCAATTCTTTCTTTTCTCATGGGGATAATATTTCAAATGAATGTAAATTTATATTTTGTAAATATGCAAATCAGCATGCCACAGCAAATAAAAAAAAATCAACCAAAAAATATAAACACAAAGAAGAAAATTGAATTTAAACGAATTTTAATCAGTATATACAGCAGGCCGTGACACATGGACATTTAGTTAACATTATCTTATTTATCATGACGGCGTATGAAGCAACTTTGCTGGGATCTTGTAAATTTATCAGTTCAAGTTCCTACAACAAAGAACCTCAGTAGTTTTATAGGTGTCAAGTTCAGTGGTTAGGTGTCTGAAGAGGACAAGGAACAGTTCATCTCTAGAAACTTCTTGATAATGGAATTCTCTGTGTTGCCAAGAATATATATTTATGTAATACTTTCTGATCTGACTAGGAGCTTAAAAGATGAGACAACACATGTATTGCGCATTTAGTCATTTTATTAAATGACTAGAAATTAACCAATATAAGGGGAGATTATTTTACATCAACTTGCATAAAATTTACGACAAAAATCTTTACACTTCAGCTAATAATCTCCCCTGTTAATACTGAGTATGATATAGCAAGAATATATATTATTTTCATACCTTCTTCATAATTTTACATCCTAGAACGCTTTAGAACATGAATACAGCTCAAGATGGTTATTTCAGGCGAAATTCGACGCTGCAAAACGTAAGTTACACACAAAATATATACTAGTATGCAATTATTGTTGGTTCCTGTGAATTATAAAATATATAATAATGATACAATTTTCAATGTTTTTTGTTTAATATCTCCATATCTTATATTGTAATTGATTGATTGATTGATCTATCGAATGATTTATAACGTATTCCAATTTATCTCATATTGTTGGTGTATAATATTTGTGAGATAAATGTTACTGTTCCTCGTTCGAGTGACTGGAGTCTATTATAACTATCGAATTTTCACAACTTTGTGCATGTCAACAAACTTTAACTACTAAAGTCCTCAGTATTTCCATTTATTTATGTGATTAAGCTTTAAGATATATTTAGAGATAAAAATATAGTTTACGGTCTTTTTTAATAAAACTATACATCAAAACAGATATATTTATCTTCGAAATGACGTACTCAATTTTATTGCTTTGCTCAGCGTCACAATAACCGTCTAACACAACGTTGGATCATCATCATCGATTAGACTAAATGAATGTCATTGATATAAAATACAATCGAATGAGATAAATCAAAGATTTATAATTGCATGACTTTATATTTGCTTTATTCAACTCGATCATTGTAATGGTAACACGCATTCTGAGAATAGTGCATAAGCAATACACGTCCCCCACCGGTTTGTAGAAATTTGTGAAAACAATGCACTGTTATGCAGAATATCATTTCTTACCGTCTTCTGTACCCCGAATCAACAGACCAACCCGATAACGAACCCGATTGTAATTATACAAAAAAGCCTGTCGATTAAATTTAAAAACACATTGCTTGAAACTATTTTATAGAACTTATTTGTTTGTTAGAAACAAGAAAAGGAATGGTCCAAATAATGCACGATATTATTACTGACTACATTCCTCGTTTATTCAATACACACCAAACCAGATAACGAACCCGAAAATTAAAAAATTGGAATATAAAAAATTAATTTTCTCTAAAATATGTCAACCAGACGCTACAAAAATGTAAACTTGGTCTGTAGTTTGACATTTTGAAGCTGTTCAGCAAATTTCATATTATTCCTCAAACGCATAAAAAAGTGTGGAAAACTGAAGTGGGACAGACAGACGGACGGACAGACGGACTGACGGACGCAAAGGAAAGCTATAGTCCCCTCCGGTGAAAACCGGTAAGGGACTAATAATCGCTCGGCAAACCTCACCAATATTGCTCTATTTTGTTCGGTGGATAAAGCAAATATAAAATCACACAAGATAGATACCCTCTATATGTCATTTCTATTAATAGAATTGGGTGTTCATTATTTAACAAAGATAAAGACTAATACATTAAAACTTTCTCAGTTAATTAATCTGCATTTTAAACTACGGAAATTACGTAAAAGCTGCTATTTTTAGCTAAACAAAATATATGTTTTATATAATCTATTTTTCAAAGTTGAATAGGCACTGAAAAATATCATTGCAGACGTATCGCTGAGGTATCAGAGAGGAAGGGGTACATGTGTTCTCTTTATTCTTGATTTCTCTGAAAGTATGCGAGGAGAAGGAATTAGAAGTCTGAAGAGAGGAGTCTCAGATATTTTAAATGGTTTGTCACTGGTTGAAAAATAAATATCATATTTTCATATTCAATTTTGAATACACAGTTTTACAAGAAACTTAATTTACTTTCAGAATTTTTAAATCATCCAGAGTTGGATGAAAACGTAGCTGTCATTGTTTTTGGAGAAGAAACAAAATTTCTTCATTATTACTCCAACCAGTATGCTGCCATAAAACAAAGTATTGGTATGTATAGCTTCCTTTCCTAATGTGTGACACAGATGCATTGTATATAAGATTTCGAGATGTAAGAGAGCTTAAATTCTGTAGATGAACAACTTTTGATTACTTGATGTGTATGGATCTGATGCATGATTTGATGTGTACATTTATTTTGATTTAGAGAATATTGAGCCCTATGGACCCTCTCCACTCACAGCAGCATTTTTACTTTCAGTTGGTGGTCTATTTGATGGATCAGGTATAGTGTACTTGCGAGTCAATATAAATTCATTGAATATTTAGTATCTTTACTGATTAAAGTGGTAAAGTATACAATCAAGCATGTTACATAGAAATATCATGCATGTAATTGTATGCTGATATTTTGTAGAAACTAGTGAAAAAGCATGAAGTTTTTTACAGCTCATACGCAGTACATTGGAGAATTCGTTGTTCCGCCAAGGGTGGTTGTGTTTACAGACGGTAGATTCACAAACTTTGCAAAGGAAGGTGCCAGTGAAGAGGAAGCAGAGCGACACCCTAGCGACTCAGTAGGTATTTATATACATTGACAAGTTAATTTCTGTAGGAAAACTAGATGTCAGTTTCAACGTATTAGATATTTAAAATACGTTAGGTGGTGTTGTTTCACCCAAAAATCCACTGGTTATAAAAAGATAAGGAACAAATTCTTGCAACTTTACTGCAATGATGTTAATATATATTTTTATGCATTGCTAAAGATTAGGATATTTTGCAATTACATGTAAATAGCTAAAAAAAAAATGAGATGGATAAATTTGTCAAGGATTAAAGTTGTGAGACAAAAAATCAATGTTGTAATATTCAACCATTTCCAAAAGTTCAGTCAAATTATCTAAAATTTTGTTTAGATCGTTTTGTACATTGTAATAGGCAGAAAACTTGCATTGTAATTGTTAACTTGCAAAATCTATTCAAGTTGATGCTTCAAGTGCAAAATATGTTAATGTGATTGCTTGTTTTGCCCGAGTTTTAATATATTTTTGCCGCAACATTTGCCAGATAAAATGATGATGATGATGATGCTATATGATGATGATAATAATATACGGGCAATTTTGAATAGAGTGCTCACAAGAATTTTTAGTGAATTTTCATAAAATGCATTAATTATAAATGTAAAAATATCTGATTAATAAAGTACGGCTAAAAATGATTCCTTGAAAGTTAACGAACGGGTATTTAATCATGCTTCTCAAAATATAATATTTTAATAATAATGAAAAAACTTCTGAGTCTATGTCACCTTTTTCAGATGCTTGGCCATCTGTTCCATATAACACATCAAGTAGGGAGACGACATCCAATATTTTGTTTTCCGGTTGGAAATAATCCTAATTACGTGAGCATTATACTCAATATAACAAAAACTATTGATGTGTTAAGTTTTGTTTGTTCGTTCGGTTTGATAAAATATGTGTAACCCTAACACAAACGCATACATTGTTGGGGTACTTCGATGTACAGTATTATAGAAATTATCGTTCTTGTTCATATAAAAGAAAACAATTATACGAAAGAAGTTAGATACTGTGGTTTCATCAATATTCGTTGAATACCAATTTTCGTGAATTTCGTTGTTAAGTTGATCCACGAAATTAAATGTTCATTAAAGTGCAATTTCTATTAAGATTTTGTATTGATAGGGTCATTGGCCTCGAATTTACGTATCCTTGAAACTGTGATTTTCACTTTATCCACGAAAATTGATACCCTCGAATATAAATGAAACCACAGTAAACAATTTTAAAATCATACCAATTGGGTAATATAGCTCCCTCAGATTTTAGTATTTTTATTGTAGAGTTTGCTAAACACAATATCAATGAGATCGAAAGGTGGTAAAGTTTTGGAAATTCACAGAGCGAGATGGTTTGGAAAATATGCGCTGCATTATGTAATTTAAAATTAATACAATTTTGTAGTTTTTTCTTAAACTTATCGCACTTTTCATTAACATGTACATTTATAAATTAATTCAGAGAGGAGCAGACGTCGTTTTCAGAATGACAAATAAAACCATGGTTGATAGAGAGGTTTTACAATTTGTCGCTGTTTCAGTAATGTCATGGGATTCATATGAGGAGGAGGACCTAGTACGTAGATATTTGCGAACAGTAGCTAAGAATATTTAGTCAATAAATTGTGATACTATGTTTTTATTTATATTCATGGGTATCAATTTTCTTGAATTAGGTCAAATTAAGAGTTTCATGAGTATGTTAATTCGTGACCGATAATCGAGTTGATACAATCTGTATTAAGAAATCGCATGTAAATGAAAATTTAAGATAGTGCAGTAACTCACAACGAAATCTACGATAAATAAAAATCAATGAATATAAATTGATCATGAACCCATAGTTCTTGTCACCTGTACCAATTTAGGCGTCTTCTAAAATCTTTTTTAAAAGACAATTTCAAATATGCATTAACGTTGAAAAATTTACTACAATTTCGTATCGTTCATATTTCTGTTATATCAAATTAAAGCTGCATGCATGGTCCGGTTTTTTGTTTGTTTGTTTTTGTTTTGTTTAGTTTTAGGGGTTTTTTGGCTATGACAGTATCAAATAATTTTCCATACAAACCAATTTCTAGTATCTTAGAAAGTTATATACTTTCGCCTATATACACCAGCAGAATCGGTCTCCTTTCATTGCTAGAAGTATTCAAAGTAAATGAAAATAATTACTTCATGGGCATACAAAAAAATCAAACAAATTACATCATGTTAAGAGAGGGGAACCGTTTGGTTGAGTTTGTACAATCTGCCTGTTATGCATCGATTAAAAACAAAACAAACTTTTGAATTAATTGTGAACAAAATGTACACAAGTTTTTTTGTGATTTGCCAAAACAGTATGACCTCCATTAAAAACGATGTCAAAGTTGTAATACAAGTATTACCGGTGTAATGAAGAATAATGACCCCCGTAGAAAAATGACCGGGGGTCATTTTTCTACGGAGAAAAATGACCCCCCGGTCATTATTCTACGCAGAAAAATGACCCCCCGATCATTATTCTACGTAGAAAAATGACCTCTTTGCCTGAAGAATAAGTGTCATTTTCATAAAAATGAGCACACTCCACATGAAGAGAAGTGACCCCTGTAGAATAATGACCCCCTTGTAGAGTAAAGTTTTTCAGTATATTATTTTATTATTTGTGAAATAGTCTTTACACTCTTGTAATTTTTGCCGCTGAGTTTTACATAAAGTAACAGAAATTATAATTCATATTCAAATAAACTTAAAGTGAAAGAAGGGGTATATCCTAGAAAATAAAAATCCTTCCGTTATAACAAGATATTGATGTATTGCATCGGGGTATGGTTGTCATCTTAACAATTACATTTACATATATCTATGGTGTTCCGATATAGGGCCACTTCGACCTTAAGGCGAAGATGCGAAGTTGCAAAGGCGATAGTGCGAAGAAAAAAGAGCAAAGATGCGAAGATGCGACGACGAAGCGCGAAGATGATGCCTAAAGTGCGAAGGCGAAGGAGCGATACTTCTATCGCTCCTTCCCAACTTTGCCCTCTGGCCTTCGCATCTTCGCACTTTCGCCTTCGCCTTTTTTTATTACTTTCACAGGCACCGTACTCGCCAAGGTTTTTCGATTAATCCATGTTATTATTGATATGCATGCGCTAGGCCATCGCGCTTACTATGAATGTTTATAAATATTTTAATGTGTACATGCAACATATATGTTTACCAGTGCTGGCTATGCCTAATCATTATCTACCCCGAACAAAATTTAATGTCTGCCATAATGTGTACAAATGCACTTCCAAACTACTGTCACTTACCAGCCGTCTCTTTACCGTGGACCTAACACAGTAACAATGTAATTTTATTATGCGACACTCCTTGCTCATGCATGGATCTAGAGGGGGATAGCCCCCCCCCCCCCCCCCCCCCGCAAAATTAAATATTAATAATTTCACGCAGTAAAAGGGGAGAGGGAGTCCGGACCCGATCCCCCTGGTTAATTTTATTTAATTAATTTTATATAAATAAAGTTTCCAAAATATGCCTCGGGACCCTTTAAAAGATGGAGAGCTCCGCAATTATAAAACATAGGTAATCACAGATTACAAAGCTCACCGAGACGAGGCATCACCTTTATGAGGTATCGCCTTTATGAGACCACCTTTATCATATTATATGAAAACCATCCTTTATGATCTTGGATATTCAGGGATTCTGTTTTGAAACAATATCGTATATCATCTGTTAAAAAATTGTATGATAATCATATGTTCATATATTAATAAATACAATAATATAAAATTAAAATTGCATCCTATCATAATTACAATATATAATATATAATACCATAAAATACCGTAAAATATTGTGAGATATGATATTGTAACGTACGATATGACATTGTATTGTGCTATACATTATTGTATTTGATCAAACAATACAAAATTATAAAACATTATACAATATTGTATTGTATGAAACAATATCAAACTGCAATAAAACATCATAACATTGAAACAATTAATATTATATTGTATAATTAAGCATTGAATCATTATTGTTTGAAAGATATGGTCTCAACTGCAACGGTGTGTGCATACAAATTGTATAACGCGCGCTAGCGCTTTATGAAAATTTGTTTAATTGCACACATTGTTGCAGTTATGAGACCACACCTTTAAAAAAATAATGATTTAATACTTATATTTACGTTTCTTAAACATGTATTTCCTTCCCGCAAAAATGATTTTTTTAAAAGGCTCTGTCTTATTCAACAAGTAATGCGAAATTAACAGAATGGCCACTGGAACAGCCACAATATGCTGACAAAAATAGTACGCAGCGTTTAAAATTCTAATAACACAATTTTATTTTTCTTTCTGTAATTTAATGAATTTACTCTTGGTATACTAAAAAATTAATCAATTGAATTCATTTAACTGTCAACATATATTTACATCAATGAAATATTTATCAGCGAAAGTATAATATCAGGTCGTTTTCCGGTTTGAAGTCGCGAGAAGAGTCAGTTCTTGTTCTTCGAGAAATACTGAAGAAATACTGAATGTATTCAAACGAAACAGAATTGGTAATTAAGTCTTCTGTGTTGTGTGTAAATATCACTAAAATTAACCAATGCAATTTAATAGAGGGAAAGAAAGTGAATGTAGACATTATAGTATGATATTGTATTGTATGATACTGTATCATATTTGATACATAATATGATATTATATTATAAAATACAATATAATTTGATAAACATTATATCATGTCAAATGAAACAATATCATGGGATAAAGTAAAATATTATATAATACAATCATACTATACCCATTGTATCATATGATATAGTAATATACAATAAAATCTCATAAAATACAATTCCATGTGATATGATAATATATGCATCAGTATCTTAAGACTATATCAATGCAAGATTGGTGAAGTTAGGACCAGTAGTAATCAAGATATTATCATTAGAGGGCACCTGCAACAAAAACTTTAACCAGCTCCAATAACCTTTACCTCCTCCTGAACCCTAAACTTATAGCTCAGATTTAGCACTCAAGCCTGTCTGGTGTCTCAGTATCATAAGACACACCATCCATGTAAGTTTGGTGAAGTACGGACCAGCAGTAACTTAAATATTACTATATATTTACATTATCCAGTGTCTTTGTCTGTGATAACACTTCGTATCGATTTTGTACAATATAACCCATAATACAAATGACGCCAAATTGATGCGCTGGCGGGGTTTGCTTATTTATATTTCAATATTTAATCGTACGATGGCTTAAAATTATATTGGATTTGATCACGCCCCAACCAAAATTATCACCTCATAATACTCAAAGAATGATTCCTTATTCCTTATTTAAGGCACCTGCAACAACAACTTTAACCTGCTCCCAAAACCTTAACCTCCTCCAGCATCTGAAAGTTAAGAACCAGATTCAGTAGGTCCAGATGCATCCTCCATGTAACTTTGGTGAAGAGATAACAAGTAATAGCTTAGATACAGGAGCTGCAACTAAAGCTTTAACCAGCTCCGGACGCCGACGCCGGGGGTATAGCATATGCTCCCATTGACTTCGTTTCGGTGAGCTAAAAAGGCGAAAGCGCGAAGATTCGAAGGCGAGAGTGCGAAGTTGCAAAGACGAAGAAGCGGTAGTATCACTTCTTCGCCTTCGCAACTTAGCACTTTCGTCTTCGCATCTTCGCGCTTCGCCGTCGCATCTTCTATATTCTTCATATTGTTCATGATTTATACTTGCATTGAGGATTTCCGCAATACAAACTGCTGGGTATACAAGTGCATCACCCAGAATTAATGATGAAACCAAAATTATGAAAAGTTTACTCCACTGTTATGCATTATAACCAAGCTGAAGTTAGAGCCATTACGCCAGTAGAGGTGAACGACCAATAAGGAAAATCGTCAAAGTACTGAGAGTACTCGTACAGAAAATATATTTTACTTTATCCCCGGCATATTTTAATAAGTTTAGTTAATATCAAGATGATTAATGCATCAATAGTTTGTATGATCATTGGTAACGTTGTATACAATAAAGATCGTGTGATCAAATCAAAATCAAGAGGGATATAAACCCCTAACATGGGCCCTAACCTCTTATCATCGTTTTTAGAAACAATCTTTTCTTATTATAATCGATCAGTGTTTATTATATATCAAGATTTACTATAGTCAGGTACTCTTCACAAATTTGCTCTAAAAGAGTAAAGTCTATCCATGATCACAAATACACAATTACAACAAATGTTTAGAATATTGATGTTCATGTATTACGTAGAAGAAAACAAAACTAACTCAGAATGCTTTTTTTAAAA
This sequence comes from Magallana gigas, assembly GCF_963853765.1. Classification (NCBI taxonomy): domain Eukaryota; kingdom Metazoa; phylum Mollusca; class Bivalvia; order Ostreida; family Ostreidae; genus Magallana; species Magallana gigas. The sequence goes on along the minus strand of NC_088858.1, from coordinate 49,102,752 downwards.
ATCACTTTCCCCAAGAAATGTAAATAAGAAGTACTCATATTCCTACGTTACCTGCCCCCTGAGTCTTTTTCCATTAATGTATATACATGCATCATTCTCCGATTGACAATTCATTCACCAATGAATATTGCTTATATTATTGCATCAATTATTCTTTCATGATTGTTCGTTAATTATCACACAATATCCTCATTGTGCATGAATTTTTTCCTTATATGCGTCTTTTCCCGCCGTTTGTCGACGAGAGAAGAAACGTAATGTTAAAAATCAAATTGTGGCATTGTAAGAGTGTTTTGCGTGTGCTTGCTACGGATAGAAAAAAAACTATATACATGCAGCGATTTATTTACAAGATCGGTGTTTATAACTTCAAAATCAGTTGAACAGAGTGAAAAATAAAGTAACTTCAAAGTCACATCTTGGATACGGTGTAACCAATTTCTATTCATGTTTACGGGGGGGGGTCAATTTTTTATGGGGGTCATTTTTCTTCATGTTTAACATGAGAAGAAAAATAACCCCCGGGTCTTTTTTCTTCAAAAAAATCCAATTATTCTTCAGCTAGGGGGGTCATTATTCTACGTAGAAAAATGACCCCCGGTCATTTTTCTACGGGGGTCATTATACTTCATTACACCGGCTCGACGTCAGGGGATTTTTATATGAGGCGAAATAACGCGATATCCTTTTTATGTCATTCGTTTTGTTAACAAATGTTGACCATGTACATCATTTTTCATTGAAATATGGCTTAATTGACCGGGAAAACTACCGCAATTATTATTATCATAGACATACTTTGCATAATCCTCTTTTAAAAGCGTACACAAATTAAATATAAATTCGGACCAAGCAGTTTGAACAGTTAAGAGTTTAATCGAAGTTATAGTAATAGTAAGATAAGTTTATTTTTTAAAAGAACGAATATGTGTTGAAGACAATAAAAATGAAAGTTTATATTTTATATATATTTATATATTTAGTTTGGAGGTCTCTCAAAATATTTACTAATTATAATATAAATGTTCACATTTTATGCAAGGATACAATATGCGAGTTACTAAACAGGGCCAAGATTATGTTGGATCAGGAGAAAGAAGATGAAGACCCAGAAGATGAGTATTACAAAGAGAAATATGTCATGGTTCCCAAGCTTGGTACAAGGGTACGGCGTGGTCCCAACTGGACGTTTGAGAACCAGGATAGCGAGGGTGCTGGAACAGTTGTAGGACACGGGAATTTAGGTACTTGTAAGATAAATGAAGTTCACATTTTTGTACTGTAAATCAACAGATGCTTACAATGGTATTTAATTGAATAGCTGGAACGGTTTTTGTGGAATGGGATACTGGAATTCGTTGTCAATATAGTCATGGACAAGGAGGTATATACAATATTGTTGCTTGTGATGAACCCAGAATACCTGAAGACGGGTTTCCAGCAGTTGGATGTTATGTAAAGCGAGGTAAGTAATAAATATCATTCACTGCATGTGCAAAGAATTAACAGTGTATACTATACAAGCCTATATATTTGAAAACATCATTATTGAAAACATTGTAACGAAATGCGGGGTTTGTACCTTCGTGTTATTATTTAAGGTCCAGACTGGAAATGGGAAGATCAAGATGGCGGAATAGGATCAATTGGGTCTGTTTACAGAATAAAAGACGATGCAACTGTTTACGTAAGATATGTCTTCAATCAAAATGATTTTCTTTTGTCGTGTGAAGGAAGTATAAGTTTACCTAAACCACATTTCTGTATGTGCATTTCTGATCACATATTGTATCTTAACATTTTTTAATCGACATTAATTGCAAAACCGGAAAGTAAACCAAACGTCCTTAAGAAAAGAGTTTGGTTTTTGTAATTGTAAAAATAGAAGGCGTCACACTATTTAAGAACTAGATAAATTAAAATTTGGGTAATATCGACAATCATCTCAAGAAACCAAGTTACACAGACTGAACAATCAAAACTTTTATATGCACATTTTTACTGCATTATATAAAACGATATATAAAAAAGGCCAGAAACATACAATGTTTTCTCTTGAATAGAGTAAAGCTGATAAACAAAAAAAAATAATATCAAATAAATCTTAATGAATATATAAAGATAGATAAAACCACCATTTTACCTTATGATTAGTTTTATTAAAAAATGTAAATAAGAGTGACTAAACAAAAGTTTCTGTGAAAAAAACCCCAGACCGATGCAATGTTAGACCTCCAGAGTTTAAGTTCAGCGAATTGCACTGTTTTGCTATAATACGCAAATATAATTTATAGAGATTTTTTGGAGAATACTATATTTAATATAGTGATTTGTCCTGTTAACAAAAGGATTACACTTTTAACAGTATAAAATTTCATTAAATGCCTGCTGTTAACTGGCTTTGACAAAAAAACTGTCTTCTGCAAAATAAACCCCACAAGTTTTAAAAAATAAATCGTTCTAGAACCAATTTAACAAGAGCTTGGACTTTGAGTAGTTGTGACAAACAGCAATGTGACGTAGGCTTGTCTATTTCATCGTTGACCTCCCAGCATGGCTCTTTGAAATCAACAATATTTGTCTGGCATTTCAGCTAAGACTACGCTTAAAACCGGCGTCAATTATATATATTGTTTTGACGCAAGAAAAAGATAGTTATGTTCCTCCGGAAGTCCAAGGTCTTGCTTAAATGGTTCTAAATCATTACAGCTCTTCTGGGCAATATTCTTTATAAACGCTAACTATATAAATGCTAACTGTAGCTGGCTTGGTCATCAAATCGAATCAAGTCTTTGATACTGATTAAGATGTTTATCTAATATTGGTTCTGCAACGTAAGAACTGTAAACAATACAAAATTTATAAGTAATCACATAACAACCATAAATGGCGCCATATATGAAATCCCCCTAACAATACTTGTACGTAAATGCTCTAAATACAGAGTAATTGTTATGTCTCCATTACATATATGTATATAAACAAGATCAAGGACGTTAACGTTACAGTAGGCACAAATTCATATGCATATAATTGTAAAATACCTAAGCGTTTAAACTTACAGCGTTCGTTTATCGTTCTCGTTAAACCATGTGCACAGATATGCTGGGCGAAAGTTACATAATACACACGTTTTACTGGACCCAAAATAAAAAAAAAAATTGCCCATCCGGATTTAATTACGTAAAATCATACATGTGCAATATACAAAATCGTATTTAAAGGTTATTGAAACATTAGCTGTTTTAAAGAAAAAAGTCGTTGATTAATCATCAAAAACAGTTACCAAAAATGTGGTACGTTTAAAACTTAAGCTTTATTCATATAAATTAAAAATTAAGAGGAAGATGGTAAATAACATATTTCTAAAGTCATTCTACATATTGGTGCATTGGGCAGGTGCGTTGGCCTTGTGGGAGGAGAAGCAATTATAGATTTGGATACGACGGAAAATTCGACATTGAAGTATGGTCAGTTGCTAATCTTGATACCTTCTTTCCGTGTAGTGATACTTCAAGTTCTTTACAAGTTTATTTATTTATTTATATATTGTTTGTTTGTTTGTTTTACAGTGATCCTTTTTCTGCAGCGGTTATAATGGCTGTAAGAGGGACGCAGTGTTCAGATTCTGATGAAAAGAGATGTAATGATTTAAAGGGTTGGTATCTTGGGGTTTTTAATGAGTGCATTAAAATCTATCTTTTTTAAGTTTTAGTCAGAAGAACTTACAACCTTTTTCAAAGATAGGTCAAATGCCAATTTAGTTTAGTCACAAAATACAGTATCAAATTTAATTTCTTTTAACTAAATATACTTAAAAATGTTATAATATAAGTTTATTTTCTTTTAACTAAATATATTTTAAAATGTTATAATACAAGTTTACATGATGACAATTTCTAACTATATTCCGTTTTGATTATTTTAACGAACGATAAGAAAAAAAATAGATCTCGTTACGAGTAAAGAGTAGGTTTTCCGTTCGATTTTGTTTTATATGATACGATGAAATATCGATACACTCTGCTAAATCTGAGGTCCTTGTAAAACTACGTTTTTTTGTCTCGAGACCGGAAACGGACGAACGAAAGTGATTAATGAAAATAAAAGCTGGTACTTCTTGTACTGTTTATCATGCTAGATGAAACACCCAAGAAAAGCTGTTAATCTAGTTAAAAACATGAATAGTTTGAACCCTTCCTGTAAGAACCAGAAGTGACGGTTGACAAAATAGAACCCATTAAACACATTTTCAATCAATTGTCTATCATTCATTTAATTTCTAAATCACTTACAGTGACTTAAATCTCGCGGGTATCAAATTTATAAAAAGGATATGTACCTAAGTTATTTTATATATCTCACCAAAATAAAAATATGTTTGCTTATTTAACATTGTATAGTTAAAATATATAAGAATGTGTACTGTGGAATGATATATTAATTCCACGTTACATAAATAAAATAAGGAAAAATTAATAACTTTTAAGTGCTTCCGGTGACGACCGGAAGTGACGACGAATCAGACAAGATAACGTAAACACAGATACATACTAAGGGCTATTATCAAACTAAATTTAGTTGTTCAAGTCGTCTCCGTATTTGAGATCTCGTGGAGTCAGTGTTTTTGTCTCTTGACAGGTAACGGACAAACGGAAATGCTCAGTGAAAATTAAAGTTAGTATTTCTTGAACATTTGACAACTGTAATTTATTGTTTATCAATTTTACTAAAAGGGTCAATGAAAAACAGTTGAACTTCCAAACAGCTTGATTTGTTTGAACCCTTCTGGTGAGAACCGGAAGTGACGGTTGACAAAATGATCAGATGTCTATCATCTATATAAGTTTCGTGTATTGTTCACTTGACTTTCTGAGATCTCGTAAGTAAAACATTTATTTAGAAAAAGGCTATCTGAGATATTTGAGATATCTCACCGGAAATAATAGAATAATAATACAATTTTTCACATCGGATAAATAACATAGGTAAGAATTAATATTTATAATATATTTCAATTCTGTATGAAATAAAATAAATGCAAAAAAAAATAATTTTTGAAGTGCTTCCGGTGACGACCAGAAGTTATGACGAACAAAACAAAATAGTTTAAAGACATTTACAACTATAGGTCTATAATCCTACAAAGTCTGAATGCTTAAGTCCTTATCATTTTAGTAATTTCAATGTCACAAGCTTTTTGTCGTGGGACAGGGAACGGAAAATAATTTCTCGAGATATACTTTTTTCTATCACTTATGAAAATTTCAAGAAAATATATCGAGCCATCTCTGAGAATTCTTGTGGACCAAAAAAGGGAAACAAAATTCGTACCAAATTTTAGAGCCATAGTGAGCTCTTAAGAATGGCGCCACTGGCGTAAAACAAAAACAACAGGCACAACTTCAGATTATGGTCTACCTATCCTGAAAATTTCATACCATATGTCTGATAGTTTTCGAGAAGAAGCGTGCACAAAATAAGTCGTTAAAGCTACAAAATCAGCGATAAATCGGTACCGGAAGTGACGACGGCAAAAATATTATTTAAAGCAAAATAAATTTAGATAACTTGCAATCATCTATGATAAAATGTTTTCAAATCGGTTGGATAGTTTCCGAGAAATCGCGTGCACAAAATTTGTGGAAATAAAAATAAGAAGAAACAGTACGAAAACTATAAGGTCTTCCGTTAGAAACGAAAGACCTTAAAAAAATTCTAAACTTTTGGTGATATCGAACCCACAACCTATTCACCCTAGCTCGAAAATGTTACCTAATGTATTGTGCTCTAACCACTGAGCCATTACAGTCACATCAAACTCTATTGTTTAAATGTTATGTGCTACTTCGACTGCGAATTTACGGACATGTTTTATTTTTCTTAAACGTATAATTGTTGGGAAACAAAATAACATTTTTGGGAGTTGATTTTAATCAACTTTTCTATGCAGTTACTCTGACAAACTGAAAGTGAAACAGTGTTTGGACCTCAGCACAAATCATTGCTGCTGACAAAACTTAGTTCTTAGAAATAATTGATAAATTCGATGTAATGTATTCTAAAGCATTGTTTTTCAAGGAAACTTATTTATAAATACCTTGAAAATAGTCAGATTTTAAATGGTACGAACAATTTAAATTTCTTTTAGTCGTATGTATTCCTACGCCAGAGTTCAATAAAGTCTAGTTCAGCTCGACGCTCGGCTGTCTCCGTAAATCCTTGTCGGAAGTTTACGGTGTCAGCCGAGCGTTGGATGAACGAGACTGGAGTTCAATATTGCTTGGATCCATACAATTTTCGAGAAATATTTCTATCACTGATACACAGTTTGATTGAATTTTATCTTTAAATATTATTTAACATTATTCATATGGGGGTTTCTCAACATTCTTGTCGAAAAAGTCCAAAAATTCATATTATTAAAAATGTGCGTAATTCAAATTAGAAAATACATGTACTAGTCATACAAAATAACATATCATTAATGTTAAAATAAATCAACATCGACAAAATCAACTCCCGTCAGTTCTTCAGTACTTTGATTAAAGTAGTGTGGGTCATCTTTCCATGATTGGTTTATTTTCTTTTAACCTTATATAGACTATGACAAAAAACTGGAGCTCAAACCCACTCTATAAACGAAATGTCGTTGAAGTTCTAAAATGATACTGTTTGGAGGTTTTGACACGCATACGTCAGTTTAAATTAACCTATTCCAAGTATCTTAGGGCAATAAATTGATGTTATGGTAAATATATATTGTTTTCGATAATTTAGAAAAAATTTATGAGCTTTGTTGATATTTTGATTTTGTAGTATCTTATCTATCCTCATGTAGGCAGTGTACACACCTTATTGACCCATTTTCTTTTTGCTTTTACGTACATGTAATTTTAATTCATATGCATTGGAGATCAGGATTTGGCACTGGTTATTTTTGTTTGTTTATATGTAAAAATTTCCTGTTTATAGGGAAAAACAGCGTGGAAGAAACTGGAACAAAAGATTCGAAGTTAAGAGGATCAACTCAAACCTCGAAATTACCATCAGATTTCAGAAAACTGAAGGGAACTGAAGCCAATTCAACCGGAACTTCATACATGGATAAGTCAAGTATACTTAAACAAAACTCGTGTGTTAGAAGAAAAAGCGTGACAAATGTTAGAGCGGAAGACCATTTTACCGAAACTGATGATAATGACATTCAGACAGACTCTGTTTCTGAACAACCACGTGACTTCTCACCAAAAGGTATTTTCGTTAATGGGACCGATACCTCAAAGTCCGATCTTAAAGCTGCACCTGATCATTCTGGTTTTTGTTTGGATGTTGACGAAGCTTTAGATAATCCAGACGAATTTCTTAATGTATTATCGCCGAAAGGAAAATGTATTCCCTTGGAAAGAAAGTCCACAGTTTTTGACAACAATGTGACGTCTTGTCCTCAACATGACGCCGTGCACTTGTTACACGGTGATTTTCAAAAGACCGCAGAAGAAAGGTCGATAGATGATACAGTATCTTGTTCTGTACATTCACGACATTGTTCAGATGATCTCAATCACAGCTGGCAGTGGTTGGATGGCAATGGTACATGGATTGATTATCCAGAGAGCATTAACAGCCAAATTAACCGGAGGCTTCTGCAACGCCCTACAGCTTCAGTTGTGGTTGAATACAACGAACAAATGTAAGAACCAATCTATTCGGTAAAATTGATCTGTCAAAGCTTTAATACGTTTCATGTGAACAAATTCCAATAATTTGATTTTGAAAATATACATAATAGTAAAATAACGGTTTATTGATTCATTAGTTTCAGGATAGTAGCATCAAAGATGATACAGATCAACACAGAATCCAAGGAGAGACACGAAATCAGAAGGAAAATTCAGATGATTTAAAAGGGTGTTGAGAGAAGGACACAGGAGAGGTGGACATTATTCAAAGCCACGAAATATATAATGGAGTGTGAAAGGAAGCCATCGATCAAAATCATTTTCATTTTATGAACAATGTTGATATGATAAGAGAGGAAAAAAGAATATACATACATGTACAACGAAATAAAACAATTGAACTGTTGTGAGTGAAATACAAAAATTTGTGATATTGCGATTTTTATGAGAAGTAAAAACTACATTATGACATTTTACAAAGTGCCTGTTTCTGCAATTTTGAAGACTTGAAGATTGAAAAATTACGTTTACTTCTAAGAATATTTTTAAATATGATTTTTAACTTTTTTAATTCTACAATATGTAAGTTTCTTTTACATTTTCATGAAAAAAAAAAGATTTCTGAAAACAAACAAGTTTTACCATGATGTGCTTGACATTCTGAAATGTATGGTACAATATCAAAATGAATTCCGAAAATATAATTACATGTGTTTTTTTTTTTAATTTTGGAAAAACATTATTGGATAAGTAATGAAGTCAGCACGAGTTGTCAGGTTCGCTTTCTTGACAGTCTTGGGAACACTCATTTCTGAACTATTTAACCGATTTTTTATCAATGATCTTTAATAATAATTTGCCTTAACATTTACGAACATTTCGATGAATTTTTTAAAAAAATTCGTCCAATTTTTAAGCAACAAAGATGACAAAATCATAATATCTTGTTTCATCTCTTGGTGTCTGCTACATTTGTATTGGTCCCTTTTTTGAATTTAGAGTTAATTTTTTTTCAGCAGAAGGAAATTTTTCCTTCATCTGCTCGGAGTGTGGTGACAATGTTTTCACTTTTAACACTAAACGTTTTTACTGTGGGTCTTCAAGTTTCCCCTGGCGAATCGGGAGACGTTATTGATGGCATATTGGTGGGGTACTATTATAGTAACTACATGATCAATTTAAATACACAATGAAGTCAAATCCGCTAGGCTTGAATTTTCTTTAATTCATGTATTAAGGTAATAAGACCGTCGAGAAGTAAGAGTACAGATTAAGAGATTGAGACGGGGCTGTACTTTTGAAGCAAGTGCACTTGTACAATGTAACTTTCTACAAAGTTGGTGAACTTGACGTATTGATTGGGATTTTGATGGCGCTTTAGTTTCGCCATGGACACTCCCAAAAACCAGAGTTTGATTCGAGTCATGAAAAAGGACAACAAGGTACGGACATATGACGTAAACATTTCTCAATTATGTCATGTCAGCAGCATACTAATAATAATGAACCGCCTTCTGGCGATCGGTATTAGAATTTAAACATTCTGTACCGTGTAAACATTATCGGTATTGTTACATGAATATTGAGAATACAAGTATTGCGAAATGGGGTAGAAATCGTGTTTTTTTTAAAATTATCTTGATAATTATACGTAATACAGAAAAATCGAAGATATTTTCAGTTTGAAGAGTTTTTAGAGACATTTTACACCTGTACTTTTTATATGTTAAACCACAGATAAAGTTAAAATTAACATGTTTCTGAGTAAAATATGACATCATGCTGCATATTGTGACGCCATATCGATCAGATGAATTTTTACTCAATCGATCGCTGAGAGTTGCCTTATCATACCCGCGTTTTATTTTTTTATGCCCGCATGTTAATCATTTCAATTTAGAATATCGAATTCCAAAAGGAAACTTTTAGTGCATATATGTAAGGAAATTTTATAGATCGGACACGACTTTTTCTTTCATCACCGACAAGTCTTCAAAAGCTTAACAATCAGGAAAAACTTGTTTATGATACAACTTACTTACAAACTAGCACATAAGCCATATAAATTGTAATACCCGGTATCCAAAAAATCCAGATGATTTCCGAATTTTTGTTAAGAATTTCCGTTGATTATATATTAGCGAAGCTTGATTGAGAAAAATAAAAACAAATGGGTAATCTTCAGGTACAATGATGTTTAAAATATATAAAACAAAACACAGTACTCTTCCGATTTCTTGGTATTAAAGCCCAAAAAATTGAGTCTATTATTTTAATATAGTAGTATAGATAGTGTATATGTAGTAAACCACTACAATAAATAAAGATTACATGTATATCTCTTATGTGATTGCTTTATTTTGGAAAAAACGGTATTCTGTATGGGTACAAGTATCAGCAATCAAGAGCATGACTACTAGCTAAAATCAAAACGGAATTGGATATCGTTGATTTTTTTTCGAAATTAACCGGGGGCAATACATTGTATTTCTTTCTTCAGATAATCTTTGTCTACATATATAGTGTTTTGCTAACAGGTCCATGTTAAAGATGTCGTTGAGGCCCAAAAAAAGGTAGTGCACCTTAAGGTTTCTATTCTTAACATCATTGAAGTCGACACATTGAAGGAGAGTTTTACGGCGGATGTTTTCTATCAGGCAAGATGGAGGGAACCAAAACTTGACGGTAACAAGGTGAAATTTGATTTTTGTATTTATTTAACATTTCAAGGAAATTTATTAAACTTAAGATTATTTGTTGTGATTTTTTTCAAAGAAAATCTGTGCGCTGTGTCACTGTAAATTTAAAACTACATAGTATTTTCTCATTTACTAGAATTTCTTTAGAAAACCGATTGTGACTCATTATACATCACTGCCAAAGAAAAAAAATGAAATGACCCACAACGCGGGTTATGTATTTTTCTGCAGTGTCGCTATTTTCATACCTGCATGAATCATCAAAGAAAGCATTTTATTGCTGAAGTGTTAGTCTCTAAATTTTTAGCATTCATCCAATGTTTTTGGTCACGCTTGTAATACCTGGTCTTTTTAATTTTTATGAGAGTTCAAATTGTGAAGAAAAAAAACTGCTATTCTTGTAAATGGAAGAAAGTGAAGACAGTTATCAAGATAGGATTTAAAAACGGGTTATTTTTATAGGGGAGTGATAACATAGATTGGACAACTTACTGGAATCCGAAGGTTTTCCTTTCAAACGCCATTGCTCAGAGAGACCATGCCACGTGGTTTGTGCTCCAAAGTGATGAGACTGGAGAGACCTATATCGTGGAGAAAAACCGCATGGTGGCCACTTTTACCGAGAGCATGGAACTAGCACTGTTTCCTTTTGATATCCAGGTTTGCGTTCTTTGATAACAAAAGTACATTTAACATTCATTGAGTAAAATATGTTGTTATTTTTTTATTCTTATTTATTTTTTTTAACACAATATTTCTAGCTCGTTTATATTTTGATTTCATTGTTATATATAGGATTTGAACATTTTTATCACGACGACGCTTTCTGAGGCGGAAGTTGGGTTTCATGAAGATGATAGAGAAATATCAAGTGTTCACACCGAAACATTTGCAAAGAAACAGGAATGGCAGATTTACGAATTTGTCCACTTTACGCCAAAAGTTTTAACTCAGGAATATGCCAACAATAAATTCAAAAAGCCTGGCATGTACGTCTTCTGTAGTGCGGCCAGGAAACCGGGGTTCTTTATGTGGAATGTCATTGTTCTAATGGTAAGCACCCTTCAGTTCGAATTGCCTTTTTTTAATTCTTGCAGAATGTTTAATTGACAATAAAATGGATTTTTTTAAATTTAGACTAAAAAATCTGCATATGGGTAGATGACGCTTTTGCCTATTGTGCGACGCTGTTGGACAAAAAGTGAAATAAAAAGGGTCTAAAGTTATATTTCAAAAGAAAGTATCCCAGTATATATGGGAGTGTCACGTACCTCCTCTGATATTTGTTTTAGTACATTATAAGTTCCCTGGCCCCAGCGACGTTTAATATTTCTTTGTTTTAGTACATTATAAGTTCCCTGGCCCCAGCGACGTTTAATATTTCTTTGTTTTAGTACATTATAAGTTCCCTGACCCCAGTGACGTTTAATATTTCTTTGTATTAGTACATTATAAGTTCCCTGGCCCCAGCGACGTTTAATGTTTCTTTGTTTTAGTACATTATACGTTCCCTGGCCCCAGTGACGTTTAATATTTCTTTGTATTAGTACATTATAAGTTCCCTGGCCCCAGCGACGTTTAATATTTCTTTGTTTTAGTACATTATAAGTTCCCTGGCCCCAGCAACGTTTAATATTTCTTTGTTTTAGTACATTATAAGTTCCCTGGCCCCAGCGACGTTTAATATTTCTTTGTTTTAGTACATTATAAGTTCCCTGGCCCCAGCGACTTTTGATATTTCTTTGTTTTAGTACATTATAAGTTCCCTGGCCCCAGCGACGTTTAATATTTCTTTGTTTTAGTACATTATAAGTTCCCTGGCCCCAGTGACGTTTAATATTTCTTTGTTTTAGTACATAATTATAAGTTCCCTGGCCCCAGCGACTTTTGATATTTCTTTGTTTTAGTACATTATAAGTTCCCTGGCCCCAGTGACGTTTAATATTTCTTTGTTTTAGTACATTATAAGTTCCCTGGCCCCAGCGACTTTTGATATTTTTTTGTTTTAGTACATTATAAGTTCCCTGGCCCCAGTGACGTTTAATATTTCTTTGTTTCAGTGCATTATAAGTTCCCTGGCCCTGGCGACTTTTGATATTTCTTTGTTTCAGTGCATTATAAGTTCCCTGGCCCTGGCGACGTTTGCGGTGGCCCGGAGTAAGATAGAGAACCGCCTACAGCTGTCAATCATACTGGTACTGGTAACGGTGACCTTCAAGTTTGTCACCAACCAGGTCATCCCCAAAATATCTTATATGACACACCTGGTAAGTTCATGGCTTGTGAGGATAGTTTGTTTCTTGGCATAGCGAAAATGCGTAACAGGCGAGCGTTCATTTTATACGAGACTGACATTTTCCAGAAGAGTATACGATTCTATCTGTGGGTTTTTGACTATCACTTCTGTGCACATATTCTCTCGTTGTGTCCCGTACTGCATATACTTTTGTATGAACATTTTTTTTATAAATCACAAAATATAATATAACCTATAATTTTGTGCATTATTTCAACATGTGGCAATGGGTAAGTAGAAAGAAGGATATCGGTATGAATTATTTTCTAAATTAGTTTTTTTAATTACTAGGATTCAAATGGTCATGCAATTGCAAGAAAATAACAGATTTCTTTATCTTTCCAGGATCGGTACATTATCGGGAGCACCATATTCCTGTACCTGATAGCGATGTGGCACGCTGGGTCGGAGACACTGGTCACTGATGACGACTTACTGAGTACCCTGGACCAGTACGCCTTCTATGGCTTCTGTGGATTGTTTGGTCTCATCCAAATCATATTCACACTGATAGTGGTCTTAAGTGTACGCCCCTTTATTTTAGATTACATATACATAGTTAAACCTTTTAGTTGTTTTAACATACGTATAACTTATATTTAGCCTATACATATAACTGCACGGGTACATGTATGCTTTATTTTTAAGGGTTCTACTAGACGATATGGAGTCAACAAGAAACTCAAGAACTATCATGTGCGTTGCAATAAAAAATGTGTTTTGATTTCGAGTCATGCCTTTTTATTTAAAAAAAAAAAAGTCGTGTGTGAATGATATTCAAAGTAATCAAACTTTAACACATATTTTCAACTTTTTACAGAAAAAACGACAGAACATTATGAGATCAGTAGAAATCGTAAAGACGTCCAAAACAAATACATTAGTCAAGAAACAGACCCTGGATTACAGTGCCGACTGAACGCAATAACATTTACATTTATTGAAGATCATCAGTGCTCATATGAATAACATGAGAATTGTTTAATTTGATTTGTTTAAATTTCCTGTTGGTAAAAGTCATATTTTTTGTATGGTAGTATTATCAATATAAAGTATTACACTTTTTGGTATTTGTTGTTGTATATTAAATTTAAAGAATGAATTAAAGAATATTTACATATCATATTAGCGTGTAATTTTTGCGGAAAACATATTATCATTCAGAACCTTGATTTATCGCCCGATTCAAATATCCTGTGTGATTTGTTTTTAAGCAGACGACTTGTTCGATAGAACGCATTTGTCAATTTCTACATTTTGAAACGAGTGGATTCATAAGACTGGTGAAAGTTTGATTTTTTGTGTACTAAGAATATTTTCTTTTTATAAAAAATCGTAATAAATGCCACCAATATGGAGGATCGAACATGTGGACGGAATTCTTCTGACGTCAGTCGATCTACATCTTCCTCTGTTCACTCGTCCCAAAAGAGGGCATCATCATATAGAGTTGCTTCATTAAACCCTAAAACTCAATCGGATTCTCGACGACAGTGCGATAGGTACCAACGTGAGGAGCGTGGTCTTCAAATGGCATCGTCTGAGGAGAAGTCAGTCCTTCCGATCAGCGTAAACAATAGTCCACGACAACAGATCTCTGACACGAGCACGCAGGTCTTTAGTCTCAACAGGTGCTTTTTAAGGGGGTTACAATGTATATCCTGCGACTATAGCTGTTAATCACTTGAGTTTCTTTTTAACGCAATCTGATTAAAATAAGATCTTTGATCCTTGTTCAAACCCAAACTAGGGGAGGCGTATACGTCTCTCATCACCACAGTTACCGCAGCACTTCCGTATAGAACCATTTAAACAAGACCTTGAACTTTCGGTAGGGTCTAACTATCTTTTTCTCCCGTCAAAACAAGTTAAATTGACGCTGGTTTCAAGAGAAATATATACAAATTGCGTACAGTTGTGTTAGCTCAAAAGCCAGAGAAATCTTGTCGATTTCAAAAAGCCATGGCTGAGGGATGAATAGACAGATTACGTCACATTGCTGTTTGATACAACTACCCAAAGTCCGAGCTCCTGTTAAAATGTTTCGAAATCCCTTTTCCCCAGTATTATTTTTGGGTAAATCATGGCACCAAATGCGGTTTTATTACTTGTAAAACATATTCATTCATTATTAAGACAAAGAAAATTTCTAAAATAATTTAAGATTTTACTGGTACATGTATTAAAATTGCTTGGTATAGTTCAATCAGTGAGCCTGTGTGCAGAATCTGCCATGGAACATCAAACACTGAACAGCTGATGTCCCTGTGTTACTGCGCAGGCTCTATCGGACTGATGCACGTGTCCTGTCTACAGAGATGGCTAGGGTCTTCCAACAAGACACAATGTGAACTCTGCCACTTCAACTTTGCCATTGAGAGGAAACCTAAACCCTTTTATATGGTATACATCGATGAAGTTATATCAAGCCTCGAAAAGTAAATTCATATATTAACTGTTTTACATTGTATATAATTGACAAAATTTTAGATATAGAACACAGTTTCACTTTGGAATAACTTCTGATAATTTTTCCTGCTGTTTGAACGCAATTTTTTTTCGAGAGTGGGGCTGGGTGGTGATTTTTTTACATACATTTATTTAATTTGTTTAAAGAAATTTTTCACCATATCTGTTTTAGTACCTGTCTAACCCGGGTAGTAAAGAGGACCGGAGGCGCCTGCTCTTTGACCTCGTCTGTGTCTGTCTGCTGACCCCCTCCACCCTTACTGTGGTCTCCCTGTGTATATACGGTGCCTCCAACTACTCACCCCACAGAGGAGAGTTCGCTGGGCTGGTGCTGCTGGGGACACTCCTGTTGGCTTTATTCATTGTGTGGTTGGTGGTAGGTACATGTACTATCTCTCTAAATCTGAGACTAATATACTGTTTGTAACACGTTATTCAATCAATCTAGTTAACGGCGTTAATTGGGTAATTAAATTTCTATTTTTAAAAGACTTCATTTATAACATCATCAAAGAGTCTCATTTGTCCTCCAAAACCATGTGTAAAAGTTATCAAATAATCAAGCTATGAAACTATTGTTTTATTTTTAAAAGATATGCTTACGAATAAACTTGAAGAAATGGGAAGAATGGAAGCAGTTTAACCAAAAAGTGAAACTGAAGTGTAGTCCACCCCAGGAAGACCGTAATAATACAGAGGGTCGGAAAGGCGAGGGTTTCCACCGGACAGATATGTCCAGACAGAGGTCACAGATGGGAGTCAAGATAAGCAGCATAGAAATCAAGGTCATTACTGAAGGTCAACATGGCGGCAGCGAGTACATATCACGCAGGACCTCTCCAGATTCCAGAAAAAGCGCTTTAAATTCTATTTCACGCCCCCTTCCACACCCTTGTGATAAATTAACGGAGGACCCATTTGTTCTTCAAAGACGCATCCCTCCCAGGTCTGACGACACGACCCAGACCTACTACATGCCCAGGGCCCGGGAACAGGCCCCTGGGCGGGCAGGCTACATGAACGGGGAGCAAGTTGTTGGTAACTGCTATATTTCCTCGTCGTCATCTAAAGAGAGTACGTCTATTGGACGGGATAGATACAGAACGACCCCTCGCTCTTGGGACGTGTCTCCACCGGGCCAGTACTACAGAGCGCCCTCTACGGCGGGACCGAGATCCAAAAACCATTATCACGATACATGTACTCCCTACTATGAAAACGAAATTTCTGTATCAGGTCCATCTGACACTAGGTCCGAGACACGAAGCAAGTCCGCAATGTCTTACAATGTGCACGAAAATAAACGACTGAGTAATTACATGTATAACCCAAGCGTTGTGTATCCAAAGGAGCGATACATTTAGACTGATGACAGCCTCTGCTGTGTTTTAGATTCATTTAAAATTGCATGAATTATTTGTCTAGTATTCATGTCCAAATTTCATCTTTAATAAAAGATCGATTTATCTTTTTATTTGACTTTAATTCCCATGTTAGTCCTTGAGGAGCAGATTTTCCCGACCTCTGGCTTTCATTATTTCCGTATTGTCTCCCTCTTGGAAGGGAGGGAATTTTTTACCCTCTAGTTCATGTAAACTAACACAGAAACCTGAAGCCCGAGGGTGGTTTTTATCGTTTATATTTAAAATAGCCTTAAAGTTCTGAAGAACCTTTCCAAAGAGATAGTGGGGAAAACGTAATCAGACGACCGTGAGTTTTTAATCTCTGGTTACCTAAAAATCTAGCGATACAGGGGAGGGGGGGGGGGGGGGTAAACACTAAGGAGGCTGGGTGGTCAATATATAATTATTAACTATCAGATCAACCTTACAGTTTTTAGAAATGATGTTTAAAGCTATACACTTTAATTTTGTAAAGGAAAATTCCAACTATATAAGATTTAGAATTTGAGCATTTTCTTTTGATCAATTATTCAATATATTCTAAAAATGGCCATGACCATCGAGACCTTTATCAACAACTCAAAATTCTCTGTGGGCAAGACTTCTAAATTAAATCGGTTGTTACCTTTTTAGTGTTTTAGGAATGGGTGATTATAAGAATTTGTCCTTTGAAAACAGTTTTATCACGATTTTATCAAATAAGCACTTCACAAGATCGCAAAATTCTTTCAAGTAGGGAGTTGTGGTGGTTGTAGCAAAATGGTGAATTGCACATTTACATCTCTGAAAAAGATTTTCATCATATTGTAGAACTATTACAAACTATTAAAAGCAGCAAAAGCATTTCTTTCTCCTGTAATGAATTGACATGCCCCTCAATTCAAAACTATCCCCTCATATTTCCTTCTATTAAACAAGGAACACAATCTACCAGTCAATAATAATTTATTTAGTCCCTCATCATCATTTTCTGTCTCTTGAGTTTTTTCTGGGAGACCTTCTTCTTGACTGGTTCATCCTCAGTGGTACCTGGTCTTGGCACGGCTTGTTCACGCTCAGCCAGGATCAGCTCAATGTGGCAGGGACTGCTCATGTAAGCTGGAAACACAAGCACTCACTTCAATACACAGCCTCAAATCAATACAAGTACCAATCTGTTTCTATATTTTGCTTGATCAATATCAAACATTCATTGGTCTCTTTTTAACACATCAAGTTACTTTTCTTCATTTTTCTTTTACAGAAAAATATGTATATACACAGTTTTATTTAAACATTTCTATTAAGTATATTGTGATACAAAGATCATCGGTAAAATTCCTATCAGCATCATCAACATCAGTTTTTACATACATGTACAAGTATAAAATATCTCTTTTTGACCTTTGGATTTGGTTTTATAAATTCATGATATGAGTAAATGGATGTAAAGTGTGTACATACGGTTAATTCGACCATGAGCACGGTATGTCCTTCTTCTCATCTTGGGTGCAGCATTCACCATGATGTGTTCAATAACCAAGTGATCAGTATCCAATCCCTAAAACAGATACAGTAAGACATAACCATTTCTGATCTGAAGATAAATCACTCATAACTGTACTAAAGAGTTGTACAGAAGAATATGAAAATATCAATATCAGCACGCATCAGAAAATGTGAACAATCAGGAAGATTCAGAATTACGTCCCAAAAGTTATCATCATTTGAATGCCGTCTATATAGTGTACTATATGTATTACATGTTCAGCTGTCAACTTTTGTAACACACATTTATTGAGAAGTGATTTGTTAGAGGATATTAGGTGTGACTGTCCATACTAAGATTTCAGTTAGAGGATATTGCGTGCGAATGCCCATAGTAAGATTTCAGTTAGAGGATATTGAGTATGACTGCTTACAGTAAGATTTCAGTTAAAGGATAATGAATGTGACTGACCATAGTAAGATTTCAGTTAGAAGATATTGAGTGTGACTGCCCATACTAAGATTTTATTTAAAGGATACCGAGAGCCACTGCCCATAGTAAGATTTCAGTTACAGGATACTGAGAGCCACTGCCCATAGTAAGACTTCAGTTAGAGGATACTGAGAGCGACTGCCCATAGTACGATTTCAGTTAGAGAATATTAAGTACGACTGCCCATAGTAAGATTTCAAGTTAGAGGATACTGAGAGTGACTGCCCATAGGAAGATTTCAGTTAGATGATATTGAGTACAACTGCCCATATTCAGATTTTAATTAGGGACCATCACTATTAGACGACCACTAATCAACATTACACTCTGGAAGTAGTCTAGAGTGTGTGAATATTACCACACCCAAAATTATCATTTTAAGTCTTTTACTTTATGTATTATTTTGACGCAAATTGTTATTTGTTTGAAAGGAAAATGTATCATTAATGATGATTTTAATCATTATTGCATTTTTTACAATCAGCATTTATCTTGATGCAAATTGTAACAATGCAAAACATAATAATCATTTGTTATTACATTTTGCTACACTGTTCATTCAATTACATTTTGTGTTTTTAAATACAACACCATTCAAAGGATTGTATATGTAAAATGAATATATAAGTACCAATATCAGCAAGCATCAGAAAGTGTGAACAATCAGGGAGACTCAGAATTACGTCCCAAATGTTATCATCACGTGAATGCTGATCAACACCCAACTTTCTAATACATGTAACCAATTGCATGTCCATTAATCAAAATATCCAACTTCTGTTAATCACATTCCTGTTGAATATTTATCTCAGAACAATTTATTTACCCAATGAACACTGGAAAGGGACAAAATACACTGTTTAATTGTTCATAATAAAAAGATAAAAGAAAATGGAAATAAATCTGCCATCATTAGAATATACCTAATTTGTTCCAATGTTATTTTTTTTTCCTTTTAACCAAATTAAATCATTACCAGTAAAAAATGGTAGAAAACACTGAAACAATGATTACAAAAAATCTCTTTCAAAGATTTTCGGGAGCCTAAATTACTTTAAGCTTGTGAAAAACTCTGCCATAAGTTAATTTTCGAACCATTAATAAAATAAAAGTTTATACAATAAGTATGTCTCAAACTCTGCACATATTTTTCATGAAAGTTATTAATCTAAAAATCAGCGTTTATTATATCAGTAATGATAACTTTTATAACAAACTTAACTTAGTTAACAAACTTTTGGAACAATTTCATACACATGAAGAAATGTCTGTTTTTATCAAGGTAGCATACATCAGAGCATACTCATTACAAACATCATAGTTCTCAGAATTACGTCCCTGAGAAAGTAGTCATCACCTGTATGCTAAAAGCTGTAACAACTCTGTGACACCCCGTAGTTTACCTTGTACTCTGCATTGCTCTCAGCATTCTTCAAAAGCTGCAATAAGAATTCAGCACTCTTCTTTGGCCAGCGACCTTGGGAATGCTTAAAGGCTTTAGCCTGGGTAATGAAAACAAAAACAAAATCTTTGAATGGGTGCAAGAATTTATATTTTTTTTTATCCAAACAACGTATTTATGACAGCAGTATGTATTTCTATGTACTTACCTGTGCACATCGTCCCACTCCGCCACTAAATCTACGGAAGGGAACCACTTCTTTCTTTGCCATCACATTCTTGAGGTATTTTGTGGCCCTCTTAACATGCATACGTTTGATGGCCTGTGCAGTTTCTCTTGTGTTCTGAATTCAAAAGAAGCAAATATTTTAAACTAGATGTATTGTGATTCAGTCAAACTTAATTTTTAAAAAGTAATTTCTATTGCCATTTGGAATTAATATTTAGATATTAATGTTTTTGGAACATTTACTTCATGAGAAAACAAATTCAACTAGGTTGAATATATTCATTTTTTATGTTTTCTCCATATATATGTTTTGTATAGTTTAAGATAATCACCTTAAAGTGAACACGGAGATAAGATCCCCTGGCCTTGGCCGCTGCAACAGAGAATTGTGTAAACATTAACATTCTTCATGAATTTGCTCAATTATTGATTGGTGGATGATGTTAAATTACAATGTTTACTAAAAGTTAAACAATCAACTCTGAATGAGATATGGACATTTTAATCATACAGTACCGATCAGACCCAACCTATTAACAGAAAGTAAACCCCAACTAAAACCTGGGTTTACTTTCTGGGTTTACTCTGGATTTACTAGAGTGAACCCAGAGTAAACCCCAAGTAAACCCAGAGTGGACACAGAGAGTAAACCCCGATCAGAAGAATACCCTGAAAGCAGACGCTACATGTGTATTCGGAATATACAAGGGGCAGGAATAACAGGCAGTAGGATGATAAGATAATATACAGGTCTGCTTCACACTTCAGTGCGTATTGTTGACTCCAAAAGCAATTCTCGAGTAAACCCAAAGTAAACCCAGAGTGGACCCAAGTTTTCAAAAAGTAAACCCAAAGTAAACCCAGAAAGTAAACCCGGGTTTAGTTGGGGTTTACTCTATTGTTAGGTTGGGTCTGATCGGTACTGTAAATGTTCCCTTTGCCCATGAATCTGAAACTACAGAAACAACTAATTGCAGGCACAAATTATGAACACCGGTGATTGCATGAGTTACTATTTACAATACTTGCAAAAGTGATACTTACATTTTGTTGGATTATCTGGTTCTGTGGCGTATCGAACCATTTTCTCGCTCCCTAAAAGAATAAACAGCACTGCAATGATCTCTGAAACCACTTTATGTGCATAGAGAAGCACACTAAATGCATATTTCACCAAAGAGAACAATCCTAATTACAGAGTTCTTTGAGACCGAGAGCGATGCGTCTAGAGTCTTGTGTTCAGAATGGAAATGTGTCGCTTTCAATATAAAATTTCAATGAACATTGGGGAGATATGACAAAATAAAATATATTAAGTCAATCATCATTAACTTGGGTATTTTTAAATGTTTGCGATTATATCAAACTACTGTTAATCATCCGATATAATCAGATTTTTTCATGTATTGTGAATATCATGTTTATGTACCCTAAAAATGGCCGGAAAAGGAAGTAGAAGGGCGTATGTAAATTAGTTGTTCCGAATCGACTAAAATATTCCGGATTGAAGTAGAATCAATCAATTTGATAAATAATTGAATTAGAGACATTTGCAATTTAACAATTATAATTACAACATTTAGTCAAATTGCGAGTGTGCGTTCACAACTTTCCAAATCAATGTCCATGACTTTTCTTCAACTACAATACATTAATCATGCGCGGATCCAGAATTTTTTTTCCCAGAGGAGTTGTGATGGGGTGGGAGGGGGGGGCTATTTTATCTCTCTCATTATTTTAAATAACTTATTTTACTATGTGAAATTATTCATTTTAAATTTTCAAGAAAATAAATCTTTAACCAGCAAACTGACAATTTCCTCATATATGTATAGGCCTATATATAGTATATCGATGTAGTTTATTTTTACAGGTAATTAATTTTGCGTTTCCATTTTCAAAGAAAACTCAATGTATGTAGATGTAGCGTGCCTAAATCTTCCACTTTGGGAATCATAACGTAAACCAAATCTATATAGCTTTATCGGCTTTAATTTACATATGACATGATAAATAATAACAGTTCGTATACATTAATTGATAATGTAATTCAATCTTTTTGAATTAAATTACAAGCACTATATCGTTCCAATAGTCATCCAACAGTTCCTTCAAAAAATTATCACAAACATGCAATTGTGTAAAGTTCAGAGCGATTTGCACTATCACTGAAGGACAAAAACTTCTTGAGAATGTTTTTCTTCATCTGTTTTTTCACCATGCTAACTTCATCACTTGTTCCTGAACACTGCATACTTTGTCCCTGATCTTCTCTTTCATATGCAACTGGTGATGGATTTCTTGTTGCTTTTCTGTCGCGGCCTGCCGACACAAGCTTGCTCTTGGTGCTAGTCCGGAATAATCCTAACGACCTCCTTCTTTGTCCACGTGATTTGCAGCTGTTATGCTCTTGTGTTGCACTGGAACTCCTTCCGAATCCAGAATCTTCTGAATTTTCAGATGAATGGACGAGAGTGGAGGATGCCACAGGAGGGGTCCTTAGACTGGAGCGACATCTACCGTCTAGGAAAGTGGAGGATGCCACAGGTGGAGTTCTCAGACTGGAGCGACATCTACCGTCTTTTGAAGTGAATTTAGTCACTTGAGGGGTCCTTAGACTAGAGCGACATCTATTATCAATGAAAGTGGAGGATGCAACAGGAGGAGTTCCCAGACTCGGGCGACGACTACGATGTTTGGATGTAGAGGAAACCAATGGTGGAGTCAGCTGCCTAGAGCGACATCTGTCGTCGATGGCAGTGGAGGTTGCCACTGGAGGGGTCCTACAGTCCAGAAATGTGGAGGACGCAAGCGGTGAAGAGATCTTGAAGCTGTTGACGGCAGTCATGTAGTGGCTTGATGTATCAACCTCACTCCCTTCTACAACCCTGGAGACAACGGAACTGTCATCTGGTCGTTGTTGAGAACTTATCATGAAACAACCGTAGACAAATCGGGACATCTCCTGGGGAAGTTCCATGCTGTCTTCTGATTCGCAGTGGCGACACATGATGAATGATGAAATCGAGAGTTGCTATAAGTGAAATCAGTGAGTGAAGATTCTTTGAGGAATTTTGTTTATGTTTCAGTTTGCTGTTGTTCTTGTATTTATATCATGTATGAAAGTCTCTCAATTACCGGTCAAATACCGAAATGACAATTGGTGAGATTACCTGGAGATTATAATGGAGAGATTAAGGTGCCCTCGTTATCGTCTCATTCCAGGGGAGACGGGCGAGTCGCACAATTATCATTATCACCAAGTTAATTGGTACAAGGGGAGATAATTTTGTCCGTTTCATTGATTTAACCATTTAAACAATGATATTTATTTACTGTTTAACAAACATGGTATATCTGTTTATAAACAGATAAAGGCAGTATATATTTGTAATGTTTTCTTTTTTTAAATGGCATACAAAATTTATTATGATTGTCCTTCAAAAATTATAACATACTTGAATAAGATAAAGATACCTTGGAAAAAATCAGCAACACCCTTGACCACATGTATACTACTCCATATATATAACTGTGGTCGTTAAAAAGGGCAACAACAAAATTCAGGGTTTGTATCCCCTTTGCTCTCAACACTGAAAAAAAAAGAATTATATTTCTTCTTCCAGTAATGTGCCTGGCACCAAGGTTGGGCATTATCGCACATCGCGTATATTTTACTAGAACACATTGGTAACATGTTTCAAGTTTTTATTTAAAAAACATTATTGATTACAAAAAAAAAATCTTATAATCAAAAATGTATATAGCATCCAGAGACATAAATAACGTGTTATTTATAACTCTGATAGCATCACATGTACAGCTGATTAATTTTTTTTAACTAAAAAATAGTTATAAAGCATATCAAAAGTTGATCTTACTGGCAAGTAAGATTTTTGATTGAAATATGTACAGATTGATTTCTCTCATTATTAAGAGGATTAATTAATAATTTGATTATCAGATTTCACGTAAGGCATAAAATTTAACCTACGAGGGACAGATAACTCAAATCGGAAATTTTTTGTTTGCTTCGACCGTGTTAGCATTTTTCCAAATACGTCACATCCGCTTATATTAGGAATGAAAATTAGGAGCCGATATGTCAAATTGCTAGTGTAGTTGTGTTTTTACCTTCGTTTCAACACATTCCCGACTTAAATGCACGTATATGAGTGAACATTCTGTCACATCAAAGATGAAGAAAAACATGAAAGGTCTGACCCTGCCTGGAGGAGACATCGCTGCCCCTCCTGCGGCAGTACCCACTGGAGATCATATCGAGTATGTATATTCTGTCGTATCAATACTACAATGTCTTTATTATACATGTACGTTTTGTTGTTGTGTGATGTTATGAAATAGTTTATTACGTGAAAATGGAATGTTCTAAAGTTGCATTTTACTGTGTTATGCAGTTATGATACCGTATAATTTAAACACACGTGTAATCATTTTTTTTATTATTAATTAATGTTAAGTACCTAAGATTATGAGCGTTTTCTAATATTTCAATGACCTTACCACACAGGAGTTTTTGCTGATTCACATTTATAATGAATATTTTAATAATGATTACAAAGGCATGCTGTGATGATGTCATACAGTATTCAAAATTTATGATTATCTTAAAAGGGACCAAATGAAGACAACATCAGTCCAAAGTTCTATATGAAATTCTTATTTATAAGAATTTGTTTATAGTCATAGATTTCTTAAGTGTATTGTGTGTATGCAGCATATATGGACATTGGACAAGAGATTATTTTCTTAAAATGTATATATACACCAATGCAAAATATTAAATTGTCAAGTATTAATCATCCAGGTTAAAGTTGGAAATTTTAAAGTAATCATAGAATTATTTAGCGATAACCATGCAAGTTTTAAAAAATCTTGACCTACAATTCATAGTGACAGCTATTATCACCATTCCAGACCCTCGATCCCTTCCATTTACACGAAGCACCAAATAGAAGAAATAATTTCCATCCTTTACTATCCCAAGTCTGTTTATGAGCTAGTCAGTGTCAGAATATTTTAACCTAGACTGTCTTTATAAAAAAAAAATGAATTCATTGTGAAAAAACAGTGTTATAAAATGTAAATCAGACTGTCTCTAAATTTGCTAGTCAAGCAATTGAGATAATAATAATTTGATATCCCTAAAACTGGATATAACACTTTATATAATGACCAACTGTTGCACTCTTGTAATTGATATTTTATTCTTCAGTCTTGTGAAAATGGAATTTTTATTTGCTGGAATAAATGTTTTAAAAAATGCATAATTGCTGAGTTTAATCTTTTACCTTCTAAAGTTTATGTACCAAAATACTTCTTTTTTTAACAACCTGTATTGTAGTTATATCATTACTGTAGTTAGACTGATATTTTGCATTTTATAAGAGAATGAGAGGAAACATTTACAATACATATGGAAAAGTATCCTTCTTCACAATCATTTTAACTCAAGGATGCCCGTTTATTACAAGATTGGTATTGAATATTCTCTGTATTACAGAAAACCTAATAATGAAATCAGCGGCATAGACCTGCAGGATTTACAGCAGAAAGTGAAGGAGCTAGATATTAATGAACAGCAGAGAGAGCGCCTAGAAACATTCCTGACCCAGAAACAACAAGTTGGGGAGCTGACCCAGGAAAACGACTTTGAAAAGCTTGGGGAACTGGGGGCAGGGAATGGGGGTGTTGTTATGAAAGTCATTCACAAACCCTCAGGAATCATAATGGCCAGAAAGGTAAAACTTGCCATTCTCTTAAAGAAACTTCCCAATGATAGTACATGTACTCCCTCTGTAGTATATAGAATTATTGATGTATAAACAGGTACTATTGGCACAGGTAATATGCATTTATAATGATTGTAGTGTACTAATTCTTGATGAGATACATATAAGAGCACCTGTCAAAAGTTATTATGACTTTATAAAAGCTGTAATGGTGTGTTTTTACATAATTTTTGGATATACGTACTTCCTTACACCATTGATGAAAAATTGTCAAAATGCACATTGGATTTTTATTCAAGAGAATTTAATCAGTCATAAACAGCTGTAAGCATGGAGTGCTTGTGTTCTGAAAGACCTTGAAATACTGGTATCTTTGTTGTATTGATAACTTTCCCATGCAATCAATATTGAAATATACACCCCGCAGGTGCCACTATTGATTGGCTAGTCTCTCACCCTGTGATGTTTCTGTTAACAGTATTAATTAGTTGTAACAATTACACAAACACAGTCTTGGCTGATTGAAGCTACAATGAGCGGCTAGTGGCAAGTGCATTATTTACCCAGGAAGCATTTGAACTGCTTTCTTGTAGTATTTGCAGGTGACTTGTGTAAGTTGAAAGCTACTTGAGGTCTTGCAGTAAGACTCGAGAGCTGTAGAACAAGGAAATCAATTTTTGTTGATATATTTAGCTCCTTTTATCACTGTATCAGACATCCTGGTCCAATAATGTATCGGAGTGGCTTCAATATTTTTAGTCAGAATTTGTAATTGTGGTCTTGATTATTACTTTGAGAAGAATTTGAACAATTTCTGATATTAGACACCTTCAATGGACATTTAAATCTGATGCATGCCCACTATGAAATATTTTAAATGCCGTTGGTCATGTGATTTGTAATGGAATAGCATGTGTGGGAGCCATTGACCGCCTACCACACTGTTTGTTTAAATCTGACATCAATATTTTCACCTGCATGTAGTTGTAAACATGTCATGGTGATCAGTGATGTAATATATATAGAGCACAGAGGATCTTTTTTTTTTTAATAATGTTTGCAGCTTAATGAGCCCAAGGAGTTCTAATCTTTTTTATCTGTTTAAATTGATTTTCTCAAGGAAATTAAATGCTTCAAATTATTCTGAAGGAGTTTTTTCATATGTCAGTAAATTTGGTTACTGGTAGAATATAGAGTAGCTTGAATAAATAACTTCATCATTTATGTTGCTAAATTACTTTTGATGGTGATGTTACCATTTGGATTATGAAGCAGCCAAAGCCCGAAGAAAAGTATAATTTACATCACTTTGGCTTTTCCAAATGGCTTTTGTACACAATAGTTAGATTAATTTAGCAAAATGCTCTCCGATCTAGTAACAACTGAGACACAATGCAAAGCACTTTTCTGATCATTATAGTAATAGTACAAAACTAATATGTAAAGTTGAGAAAGAGATACCGGTATCATTAATAAGGGATTAACAGATTTGTCTTGTAACATTTCAGCTTATCCACTTAGAAATCAAGCCAGCTGTCCGCAAGCAGATAATCCGTGAACTGAAAGTTCTCCATGAGTGTAACTCTCCATTTATAGTGGGCTTTTATGGTGCTTTCTACAGTGAAGGAGAAATTAGTATTTGTATGGAATACATGGTGAGCAAAGTGGGCTTTACCACAAACAAATAAAAGTATACCAATAAAACTAGAAGCCAAGTTTCAAAACAACATTTAAAGGGGCATGGTCACGATTTTGGTCAAATTCTATTTTTATGTTTTGATTATTTACAATGCTTAAGAATTGGATTTCTAATGATCAAATAAAATGAGTCATTCGTAGAGTTATAAGCAAGATACAGGGCTCACAATTCTTTGTCATGTAAACAAGGCTCGTGCCCTGTTTCTGTTTACAAAAGTTCAATATACCAGTAAAAATTCTTTTTCCAGCTTATTTGTCTATCTTTTTATTTATTTTAAGCATAGATAAACAGTTCCTAATGTTTAAAACATTCGTTTAAGGTTTAAAACTGAAATTATTACTTAAACGTTCAAAATGTAAACAAACGCTTTGTTTACATAGAGAAGAATTTCAAGCTCTGTAACTCGCTTATAACTCAACAAATGACAATCAAAAATCGGTCGCTTATTAAAAATGCCTTTCTGAAACATTGTAAACATTAAAATCGGAAAATTATTTTTTAACGAAAAATCGTGACCATGCCCCTTTAAGTGCGGATCCAAATTTTTTTTCAAGGGGGATGGGTCATCGGGATAGTTGTGTTGGCCAAGGGGGTGGGATGAGAAGGGGAGGGTTTGGACCCCTTTATTTATGGAAGTTGGCCACACCTTGTTGTAGTGAGGGTACTTTGTAATTTTCATGTACATAGAGGTCAATCTTAGTTACACAACCTCTGCCAATGAAAAAGAGCAAAGTTTCTTTTTATCTTAAAAAGGCTTATTTTTTGAAAGTTCACCGACTGAATTGTTGGATATATGACCAAAAAATGACAAATAACATTATTGACCCCTTGACAGCCAGTACTCTTAACATGCCAGACATGAAATCAAATTTATTTAGAAATGATGTTTAAAAGATAAGAAAATATTGCAAGTGCTTATATGATTATGAATATTAATATATTTATTCAGTCAATTTCTATTTTACATGTTATTTATTTGAATTTTTAACTTAATTAATGTAGAACCCAAGTATCAGGAAACCTTGATTGCTGTTAGTAATTGTTTTGTTTCAAATTCTCTGCAAATTTTCCTGTAGGATGGCGGCTCATTAGATCTGATATTGAAGAAAGCTGGTCGAATTCCTGAACCAATCTTAGGAAAATTAACAGTAGCGGTGAGTATGACAATGTAATATTGGCGTAAGGCTGCCAAAGATGTAATGTTGAAATCATTTATTACACAGGGAACTAAGTTTGTATTTTTTTTATATGGATGCAGGCACTAGGCTTCCCTTGATAAAATTATTGATTCTAATATCTGGATACTTCTTATCAATCTTTCAGGTTTTAAAAGGATTAAGTTATCTCAGAGAAAAACACCAAATCATGCACAGAGGTAAGTGACAACGACATTGAAGCAGTAATTGCTGTAATTGATTTCTTCAATTCCATGATAATGCCAGAAAGAAACTAAAACACACAAAAAATCCAGCAATCATTGAAAGCTCAATAACCAAGAGCAAAGGTTTTATTAGCTGTTTCAGTCCTTTTTTGTTCTAATTTAGGCATATGGTATTTAAGTATCACTTTCAAAAATGACAGAACACTATCCAAGTTTGAAATTTATAGCTGTACATCTAAGTCAGGCTAGAAAAAAATCATTACATGAAATTTGATGTTAAAATGGTTTTTTTCCTATTTTGAATTGTTTTAATAAGTTAA
Source organism: Magallana gigas (assembly GCF_963853765.1). Taxonomy (NCBI): domain Eukaryota; kingdom Metazoa; phylum Mollusca; class Bivalvia; order Ostreida; family Ostreidae; genus Magallana; species Magallana gigas. The sequence continues at coordinate 49,073,460 of NC_088858.1, read as the reverse complement.
TGTGATTGATATTGTAGATGTTAAACCTTCCAATATATTAGTCAATTCAAGAGGTGAAATAAAGATCTGTGACTTTGGAGTAAGCGGACAGTTGATTGATTCTATGGCCAATTCATTTGTTGGAACAAGATCCTATATGTCAGTAAGTACTAGTGTCCAATATACTGAGAATGATGAAAGTAAACAGGTAAACTGTCCAAAATCAATTCCAGTTAATATGGACATTAAATCATGTGCTCATGTGCTACGAACCTTTAAGGTTTACCGGTAATCATTCTTCAAAGAAATATTAAAATACAAGTACATATGCCATAATGGGATAGAATCAGTTGATAGTTTTTTATTATTTGAAAAGTAATCAGAATTTGAAAAGGTGAACTTGAAAACTTTCATAGTAAATGTGATATGGAAAATTTAAAATATTACAAGTTTATCCAAGCAGAAATAGTTGGTAAGGGGGAAATTCTCCCACTTAGTAGCTTTGAAAGGTTAAAAGGTACGTAAGCTGTTACACAATTTTAGCCGGAGCGCCTACAAGGGACCCACTACTCTGTGCAGTCAGACATCTGGAGCCTGGGACTCTCCCTGGTAGAGATGGCCATCGGTCGCTACCCCATCCCACCCCCCTCCCCCGAGGACCTGGCCAGTATATTTGGAGAGGAGGCTATGGCTGAGCACATGGAGGCTGCAAAAACTGGCAAACCCCTGAAAGGTTGGTAATGGATGATTAAGTGGAACCTATGGCTGTAAAAGTGACCTTGTTAGTTTGAATCTTTTGAATATTTTAATTTTACCAAATTGACAACATACTGTAAAAATGAATTATTTATCAAATGATGAAAGTTGTATTCTAGTGCAAGATACGTACAATGTAATAAGCTTTGAATTTGTTTACTGCACAGGACTAAAGACATTTGATGGTAAAATCCATGTACTTATGTATAACAGTTAAATGTATGAAGTATATTAAGAGTCTTGTATAATTTCAGAGATATTGACCAGTTCATGTAAACTTTATGTAAACTTTAAAGACATCTCAACTATAATGACACAAGACCTATCACTGTTTGCTATGACCGTGGACCTAGAGTTGTGTGCCTCTAGGTACATACATCTTCACGGTCCACCATATGTTGTAGCTCCCTATCACTACGCCTTCTCTCTCAAGCTCTGTCACTTCAGTGTCCTATTTTCAGGGTGTCCTGGAGATTTTCAGGTTCTCACAGGGGATGGCCCATTACCAATGGCCATCTTTGAACTACTTGAATACATTGTAAATGAGGTAAAACAAGAGAGCCGGTCACTATTAAGTCTACCTGTATGCTGCCTATAGTACAAATCACAGTGCTTTTGTTCAAAAAAGCTCAAGCAACTTGGTCACATTTGAAAGTTTTTGTTGATTGTTTTTTGTCACAGCAGCATGAAGTAAACCAAAGATATGAGTTGTTTCAAATTGTGTTCATTGGATTTCCAAAATGAATTGTTTTGGAGCTATTTTAAACAAGAGCTGTGGTTTAAAACAGTACAAAAGCTTATACCAGCTGCTGATCTGTAATGTGTGCATTTCATTATGTTTTATATTTCTCCATTTTTCATATACATATTTTAATTTTTTCCTTTTTTTTCAGTGCCATATTTTTGGTTTAATGGATGATTCATTCCTATATACATTTATCACATTTTAATGTCATAAAAGTGCATTATCAAAATTTTAAGTTTTTCACTTTAAAACTTAAGTTAATTTTATCTATCAAGAATTCTCTGTAGAATTCAATCAAGAATACTACCTTTGAGTTTCCCTTCACTGGTGACAATTCTTGGTTTGTGGTCATTCATTTCCCATCCCACATGGCTTTCATGATTTAATTTGCTTGTCACATGACAGTGGACTATGCAATAACATAACTGTAAGTCTGTGCTCATTCTGTGCTTGTTTTATGCATTTTAGGCTCAGACAGAAATAGTTTTAGCTTTCCTGGTCCGCCTGGCACTGATGGCCCTCGACCCATGGCCATTTTTGAGCTTTTAGATTATATTGTTAATGAGGTATGTGTAGGAGTCGACTGGTTTTAAATCATTTTATGCAGTGTTTGAAAAAAGATTTGTTATTAAGTGTAACAAGAAATGTCAATTCGTTAGTGTTGTAACTAATGTAGTTGTTAGACATTAACATATGATATACAATTTAATGAGTTAGCTGAACATATTCAGGAGTTACACAGATATATGTCTGGTTGTTGCTGTATGAAAACACCAAAAATAGGTTTTCTCATTTAGGGTTTGGCCAGTAAAACAAAAACTATAAGGAATCAAGTCATCAAAACAATTTTCACCCAAAAAAATCTGCATTCACAATACATGTAGTTTCTTTTTTAAATTAACAAGCACTAAATACAATTGGAAATTCAAGCCTGTGAGAGAAACTGAGACCTATTAGCCTTTTTTCCCAAAATTTTTTTTATTTTATTACACCGTAGTTTATCTGTTGAATTAATTTTTGCTGTAAAGTCATTGCCAATTTGGAAACATTTTTCAAGTTTTGAGCGGTGGTTTACAATGTGAGAGATTTCTCTTTTATTTTAAAAAAGATTTTTTTGGTACTTTTTTTTTTCTTGCTTGTTAAAACGTAATAACACCTAGTTAATAAATAATAGTCCACGTTTCGTGTGAAATGTATCATATTCTGAGTTCAGCACCCTTGAAATTATAAGACCCTTGATTGACCTTTTATTTCCTAATTTTTGTTGTTTTGATTTAGTTTAGTGAATGTGCTTTTTGTATGATTATAAATTTCTATATGTTGTTAAGTGCATTTCATAATAAATATTACACATGGAATTCCACGGTTGGCATGCGAACAGTATCTTTTGTAACCTGACAGTCATACACTCGCCACTAATTACAGTATACAGAGCATTAACCAGATAAATCTACAGTATACGTAACTAAAAATTAATGTACATTGATATTTAGTAACAAAGTGTATAGATAACTCCATATACTGATAAAAACAATCACTTTGCACATTAAGGAATGAAACAAAATGAATTTGCATGTAAACCCACATTGAAGGCTTAAAGCCGTACAGCTATTAGTAATTTTGTAAAGGGTGACGCAGGTAAGCTTAATGCTATGAAAAGAAAAAGAGCTTCTATTCAATAGATTTAGTGTCAAACATTTTCATATAAACTTTGAAGTTTACTTTGAAAATAAAAATCTGGAATGCTTTGCAATTTTTCATAAAACCTGATTTTTTGACTCTCAAAAAGAATATAATGCTTTTGAATTAAGCAGCTTCCAAGATCATAATAAACATGTACCAGTGATTGAGAATGTTGCATGTATTTATTCCTGTGTTCATTTTCTAGCCACCTCCAACTCTACCCAAAGGGAAATTCTCAGACCTCTTTATAGACTTTGTGGAGAAATGGTAAGTCCACTGTTGGGCTTTTAAAACTAAGATTTGTTTAGGGGATTATTTGACATGTCATTTTAGTTTTGGATCTAGCTATGAAAAAAAAATCATCAATGGTAAGGAAAAGATAGCATTTGTAACAGCACTAGAATCTGTTTAACATGTAATTCATTTTCCTGCCTTTTAAAATTACCATAAATGTTAGTTGCAGTTTATGTTTTGAAAATTCCTATTTGTTTCAAATACTAGTAATAAAAATATCTTTAAGTGTATATTGCTTCATTTTTAATGGTTATACTGATTGGAAAGAAAATACTTGTTAGGGAAAACAGATGTTTACTACATATTTTTTTCTTTCATTAAAATTTACCAATATAGGAATGCAAGCATAGACTCAAATATTATGATAAACAAGGAATTTCTTGTTATTTCAGTTTGAAGAAAAAGCCGTCAGACAGAGCTGACCTTCAGTCATTAATGGTTTGTACCCGGAATTCATTCCAAGTCACGAAATATAAAGCATATTTTCTCTATGAACTAGAGTTATTGTCCTTTTTATTCGCTGTTATTGACTCAGACATCATTTCACATTATTCTGATTAAAAAGGTTTTTATTGAGTTTACAGTTTAGGGTTACCATAACTGTTTTTAGTTTTGAAAATTCTCTAAATAGCAACCAATTATTAGTTATAATTTGATGAGTTTTAATTTAACTTTTTAGAATGATTTTTTTTTTAATTTTTACTGGTGTGATGGTGTAAAAGCAGCTTTCAAACGTTTATTTGGAATTATGAATTTCTAGTTTATGTAATAAATTAATTATTTACTTTTATGAATAGAATATGCAGGTTTGTGCAGCTACATCCAGGAAAGATGGTTTTCACATTGCCCTTTGGGCTTTGTGAACATATTCACCTTAGAAGATTAAATTATTGTTTAGTGTTTAAGTCTAGTTCTTATCTTCTTTAAATTATCAATTGCATATTTGTATAACAAATCAAACACACCAATACATGTAAATGATGTGCTCTTAAGATTTCGGTAGTGATGAACTGCCTTCATATAGACTCATTTCAACTTATTTAAATACACAATATCAGGTCATATTTTCAATAGAATATTAAAAATGGTTAAAAGTTTATACAATATTTACTTTTAGAGACAATATTGTATAATTTGATAGCGAAACAAGTTCAGCTTTGAAACATATAAACCACAGTGTTGCTCATGCATTTGACATGTTGTGTCCGAGAGTTGTTCTGACTAATAGACATTCACTGTGTATTGTAGAATCACCCATTCGTGACAAAGTCAGAAGGAGAGGACATGGACATTGGAAACTGGGTTTGTAAAGTGATGAACATCAAACCGGAACAGAAGAACAGCTAAAGAACAAGCATTCCAAGCCAGCAAGGGAAAGCACTATGCATTCATGGTGTCTCTCAATGGTCTATACCTTTCTCTTCCTCCAATTTTTACAAATCTTGTACAGTCTGTGGTTGCTGAGTTTGTTTATAATTTGCTTCAAAGTGTATGTCAGAAAACATTTTCTTGATAATGGTTTTCTCCACGAACGCAAGTGTTCTTTCCCACATACATTCTAAAATATGTCTGGGGTTTTAGTAATTTGTTAATCAGATATGCAAAGGAAAGGAATTCAGGTAGAAATTTTTTTGTAACTGGGCATTAGGTTATCAGAGTAAAACAAAGTTAAAATGTAAATCTCATCTAAAATATATTCCTACCTACGCAAAATAGTTTGGAAGCATTGGAGGATTTATTGAATGTATCATTGAACATTGGTGACGAACATCTCCCGACATAGTGTGTTAGTACCTATAGAAAAGGATGTGTTCATGTCATCTGGTAGTCTATTAATTTATTTAGAGTTTCATTTATGATCAGCCATTTTTAATGAGCACACAATTTCACTTTTATTTTAGAGTTCACATTTTTGACAATGCCAGTGTGGAATTATTGTTCTTTGAGATATTTTTGTGCACTTGAGTTAGAGAGTTGTTGTATTATAGATACACTGAAGTACAGTGAGATCATTGCTCTAACCTATACATAAACATGCAGTGCTTGTGTGTGATATTACTAAAACAAAAATAATAGTAATCAAATCATGTTTAGCATATGATGTATAGATAATTACTTTGAAAATGTTAATGAAGATCATATATGTAATAATAATTATGATTACAATTTTGGTACATGTGTAATGTGTATTTAGATGATGAGGTCAGTTACTCCAATATGGATAAGTAGTTAAATGTGAAATTCACTCTGATTCTGTGATTATTGGGAGATGCTAATGATATACATACGTGATGTATTCTTATATACATTTGTAGATTTAGATACAAACACTGAACCAAAACAAAAAGGAGTTCATGTTCTTGTCCTGTGAGAATTTTCTCTGCTTCGTATCACATAGTTCAATCAATGCTGGGTTTTTTTAAGTGAATATTTATATTGTTTGCAAATTTAGACCAAATGTAACTCCCATATGTACATGTACTGTCAAAAGATTTGGAATCATTAAACCAATTTCTTCTACATAAGGAGCATATTTTTGTAATTTGTGTGTCAAAGAATTAAATAAAGCAATAAAAATGTAGAATAGCTCTACAATCATACAAATTAAGCTGCATTTTTCAGCACTCAGTATTGTTTAAATCAAATCATTGGTTACATTACAACATTAACACTGCTTATGTTCATGTTAAACACCCTTTTTTCAAACAGTGGATGTATGTACGGTACATATAGCCCACTGGAGAATATATGAATAACCTTATAACTCTATGGGAAAAATTTGTCAGTTTGTAGAATTATAAAAGGTGTAGAAATCTCTTTACTAATTTTGAATGCTTATATCAACTTAAGTATATTAATATATTACAAAATTTTGTGAGAAGTAATAAGACTAAGCAACGTCAGTAGTCAAATGATGCAAGAAATGAGATGAACCGAGTAGTAAAATGTTAAAACTTTTGTTTGGTATCAAGTATTTTCATAGAAAGTTAGAAAATAAGATAAATAAGTCTAAATTTGTGTGTGATAGAAAAACATATCACACAAATAAAACATATTATTTTCTCCCTCGTTTCACTCCTCTGAAAATAAATATTTTCTTGACAAATTTATTGAAAAACAAAACAGATTTTTAGAATTGGTGCGTTCATTACAAATCACATTAAATATCCATTCAACATACAAATAAACGACAACACAAAAATATTAGTTGATCTCAAATAGCATATTTGGGTCAGGCGGGTAGGGATAGCCAAAGACACAACCTGTAGTGCTTTGTAACGAAAATCGCATTAGTCGAATATTCCCCGGTAAATCTATTTATACTGAGCGCGAAAGCTTGTGCATGAAATAACCAGTCTTGAAGTAAACCAGGTAATACGAAAACTGTTGGAAATTAACGAAGTTAAAAACGTAAAGAAATAAATTTATTTTTGTGTGATAAAAACTGGTTCGCAACTAAGATGTGCAATGAATATATAATTTTCGCGTGACAAGGATATGATATTTCAATGCTCATTATATTTTGTTGCACAAAAGTTTCACAGAAAGTAGTGCAGAATCTTTAAGTTAATCTTGATGTGTGGTACGTTCTTGTTATTGTTGGGATCCCACCCACAAACCTTAATTATTGCATGGATTATGGCCAAATTCACAGTCCACAACTTCCTTTAAAATTTAAACCCGAATAACAGGAATGTCAAGAGAAAGGGAATTGATAGCATATTTCCTACGTACAACAAATTAATTTATATTGTTTTACAAGTGCTTTGCAACTTGAAAATCAATTAATATTAATTGAAATTATGCTGAAAATCATTTATTCATACCAATAGAATATTAAGAGGTAGGCCGAGATTTTGACAAATTATTTACTGTAAACCAACTTTTATTCGCGGCGACTTTATTTCGCAATTTCCTGGAAATAAACAGGATCGCGACGACTAATTTTCGCGACCAAGCCTTATCCAGACCCATGTTGTGATAAGAATCAAACAACAAGGGCTGGTTCGCGGTGAGAAATATTTGCGACAACAAGGCTCTCGCCAACCTCGCAAAAATTTCTCGCACACGAATATAAGTTGGTTTACAGTACTTAATTGAACATTATTTTACACCCACCTTGCTAACCAATCAGATAAAGCAACAGGAAATAATTTGATTTCCATTGATAGAATTGTTATATTGTCAGATACAGTATGAATTTTACAATCGACAGTTAAACGAGGAAACAGCAGAGGACTTGATAATATATAAAATTATTGATTCGTCACTATATTTATAATCATTCAAGATAATAAATGACTGGTAAAAGACAGAGGTACAAAGGGTTATTCATTAGCTCTGATACTTTTAGAACTGTCATTTTTATAGGCACAGGGTCTATTCATTCAAATGTGTACATGTAATTCTTAAATCTTGCTAAAAAGGCATTCAGTCACACAATCTTTTGTTTTGTGGGATTTCTTACAACAGAAAAAAACCATTTCTGACCAATTTCATTCTTTTATTCTCACAACCAGCAAAAATGTATCCTGCTTTTAAATCATTCCTAAATAAAAATCTAGTGATAAAACTCATGCAAAGTTTATAAAATACAATTCTTTTTAAAAACAAAACAACACAGCTAAAACAACTACAGTATTATACTACTGTACTGTAAATGAGGCAGTATGAATAATTAATGTGTACATTAATGAATGTCTGAGACAAAAATTAATGTGCTTTTATCCATTTCAGACTGTGATTTTTAGTTCAAAAATCATCATGCTGTAATGTAGAGAACATGTATGAAAGACTGATATCCCTAACAATATCAATAAAAATGTACAAGACATGGAGATCCTTTGGCACAAAAAACAAATTAATAAATATATACACATAATACTGCATAATGATTTGAAAAATTAAGGAACATTATTTTGTTACAGAAAGTACACATAAATGAAAGAAACAAAACATATTTTTAAGATTTGATTGTTTTGATGATGAACAATGTTATTAAAATTATGTTAAAACATTCATGCAGCACTATATCATCATGTCACATGGGCATTAAGATTAAGCAAATTTTCATTTTGGATGAACTGTTTTAAGGGATTATTAATATTGTTATGAATTAATTAAATTCACACTATTAAAAAAAACCAATCCAGTTATTTAAAAAAAGAGATAATTATGTAATGGTGAATTCAGATCTTATTGCACAAAATGTTCTGAACACTAGAGACAAAGTTGTAGAAGTTAATAAGTTGGCTGTAAACCAGACTAGAATGACACATGAACAATATACACATATTGGAGCTCTCTCTCTCTCTCTCTCTCTCTCTCTCTCTCTCCGAATTTGAAAGAAGATCATCACAACCATTTCTCTTCAACAATTAAACTTAATTCTTTCTTTCTCGCTTTCTCTCTGCATACAACAATAAATTATATCATAAATAATACTGTAAAAACTAGGAGGATTATTGCTCTGTATGGAGAGGGAATGCTTGCACCATTTTCTGGAAGAGAAAAAAATCTTATTTAGGGTAAATCATATAAATATACAATAAAAAAAATTGAAACTCTTTTTTGTGATTTTTTGCATTTCTAAACATATAAAAAAAAATTAACATACCTTGATTACCAGGGTCAATTTCATATCCTGGACCTGTAGTGACAACTGGCTTGTAAGGGGAGGTAATCACTGGCCGGGCAGTGGACAGTGTGTGGACTGGTGGGGTGGGGGGCCTCTGGGAGGATGTAGAGGTCGTGGAGGGCTGCGGAGACCCAGGAGTGGATAGCCTGATGGTGGATCCTGTTGTTGATTGTGTGGTAGAGGTGGTGGTGGTTATTGTGGTAGTCGGGGCAGGAGTCGTGGTTGTCGTAGTGGTTGTGGTAGTGGTGGTGATTTCTGTAATGGGAAAACTCTGTTTATTTATGAAAAGTTCTGTACTGTCAGTGTGTTTCTGTTAACGGTTTAAGTGTAAAAGTAAATCATTGGAATCTGATTAACATCATTTGATTTACGAGCAGATAAAAGAATTAAATTTCAATCAGATTGTGTTTCTTTTGCTGCCTGCATTCTAATGGTAGACTTGACAATTCCAAAATACTTTTCTACCTTTTTAAAATTAACTAGATGAATAATTTGTTTTAATTCTATATAAAACTATCTTGTTTGAAGTTTACTTAATATTAAAAATTCTCTGCATATCTTCATATAAATCTCAAGATGCTGGTGCAGCGCGTTTCAAAAGGGTTTCCTTAAGATGCCCACAACTTCATGACCTTGCACTCACCATTCAAGGTCACATTGCCGACCGCTGTCCCATGCTTGTTCTCAGCCACACAGTAGTAGACCCCGAACCCCTGTGGGGGCTCCACCTGTTTGATATGGAGGTTCATCACGTTGGTGGTGGCATTCAGTGGGTAATCCAGGGGTTCGTAGTTCCAGTCGCGGACCAGTATCCGGTTATCCTTCTTCCAGTAGTTCCTACCCTGGGGGAAACCCACCACTGTGCATTCTAAGTAAGCTAGCTTGCCCCTCTCCTGTGATAACTCCTGGGTTTTCACAATTATTGATGGGGCATCTGAAAACAGGCAGTTATATTAAATAGAGGGAAAAGAAAAAGTTGATTTCATTAAAAAAAAATCAAATTACAAATTAGGGGTAGAGATTTTCTAGCAATCTATTTTTCATACTAGTAATGTTGCATGCATATTAATTGCTGGATGAAGATGTATATTTCACCTTATTTTATATTATAAAGAAAATGGTAGAGTATTGACAAAAAATAATTTTCTGGAATCAGTATTAATTTATGTAAAAAATATTAAATAGAGCTAAGAGTTTAAGCTACAGTTTGTAATGATTACTAGTATATGTTTTGTATGTAATGATTGGATGATAAAGACTCACATTCCACATCCACTTTGATATGCCTGTAAGCCTGGGGAATTACTGCGTTAAATGCAGTACATGTGTACACGCCAGTCTCCTCCCGACTTATATTGGAGAGAACAAGCCGTTCTCCTGTATCCAGCTCTACAACCAGCAAATTCATTTCAGATATAAATTCTTGAGAAGGTAAATTTGTACTTTCACAGTGTCAATGTAGTAGGCTGGCATGGAAGCGCTTACTTGCATGAGCATTTTCTGCCACAGAGCATCAGATTATGAGAGTATGTTTTGTCTTCATTGTACTTTATCCTCTAAATATTTTTCAATAGAGAGATTCGAGCTTTTCAAATGTGTATTTCTTGAATTGAGTGCATGTATATTACAAAGATTGACCAAGAGATTAAATACAGTGCCTGTATTTATTCATAATTGTTGTAAACATTTAAATGGGGGGCACTTACGTTTAGGTTCACTATCTTTGAGCACATGCCACATGATTTTGGGGGTGGGGGATCCTGTGGCTCCACACACCAGGGTGACATCACTTCCTTCCAGCACTTGTTGGTCCTCACTAGATGAAGATGGAAGAATTCGTGGAGCAACTGTTGAAGAGGATATAGATTATACAGCTGTTAACAAAAAATATATGCATGCCTAAACTGTAAACAGAAGATAGAAGATATACAGTTGAACTGTTCCAACCAAGCACATTTGACCTAACACAAAACCAGACCCAAAAAACTGTTCAGGGTCTACTCAAGCACTGCAATGGATTTACTGTCAATGGATTTACTGTCAATGGATTTACTGTCAGTGGATTTACTGTCAGTGGATTTACTGTCAATGGATTTACTGTCAGTGGATTTACTGTCAATGGATTTACTGTCAATGGATTTACTTGGTGTCAGCTCTTGGAGTCCAGCTTACGCACTGAAGTGTGAAGCAGACCCCTCGTTTTTCTTACCGCCTCTAAGCATGCCAGCCCCTTGAATATTCCAAATGCACAGTTATGCAGAGATATTTGGACATATTTTTGTAGCACCCAAGTGTACTCCTGAAATCAGGGTCTGCTCTGGGTCAGCCTGGGTTCTACTTACAATCAGCCCTGGGTCTGCCATAGCAGACCCTAAGTGGACACAGAAAGCAGACCTAGACCCAGTCTTCTTTCGTAAGGTTGGGTCTGGTCAGTACTGTACATAACTGTAGGAAATCCATGCCCCTCTCTCTCTTTCACTCTCTCTTTCCCCCCTCTCTCTCCCCATGCATTTCCCCCCTCTCTCTCTCTCTCTCCATGCATCTCTCTCTCTCTCTCTCTCTCTCTCTCTCTCTCTCTCTTATTGAATCCTGACCTTGAACTTCTACTGTGACCTTCTTTGTCAAGGTTTCTGTGCTTGACTGTACTTGACATATGTACAGACCCTCATCCCCCGTCTTCACGTTCTTGATGACCAGGTTCCAGGAACTGATGTAGGGGTGAGTCAGGCTAAATCGGCGGTCTGGTGTCACAGCGTAATCCCCATTGAACAGAAGGGCGTGGCCTGGTCCAAACCACCTCACCTGTAAAATAGGACAGTAGGTTAATGCTCAAGGAAAATCTCACAGTAATTGTTAATCTATGCTGGAAACTAAAAACATCAGACTTAGATTATATTAAATATTACACTCAATCACTTAAAATATGGCTCATTTCAAAAGTTGTTTTGGATAAGTATTAGAGTATATTACCATGTACTAAGAGTTTAAACAAAAACATGCAGCCCCCCCCCCCCCCTTGATTTGTCGTCAATTGTTTTAAATTCAGAAATATAACTTGTCCTTTTGTATCACCGTATCTATGTTAGTATATGTATAATCAAACATTTTTTTCTATATCTTTGCACATCCTCTCATTGTAGAATTATTGGTATTTTAAAATTATGAAAAAGAAGTGATTTTTTTTCAAATATGAATCATATTTATAGGACATTCATACCACATTTCTGCCCAGATTCTCCACACTACAGGCTAACACGGTGGTGTCCCCTGCTTTCACAATCTGTTTGATCGGGGTGGTGTCCATCCACACCTCGCCATTACTACCTACAGTCAAACAACACATCAGTCATATAGAAACTTCATCAAAATAAATAAACTGGTTACATTTATTTTTTAAATACACAGACAGAAATGCATTTTAATACCTTAATCTTGTTCTTTAGTTTTTATGTTAGTTGTTTGTTAAACTAGTAAAAGCCTTAAAGGCTTCATCAAGTCCTACAAATAAAGATAATCAAAAATTCCAAAACTAATCTGAAGCACAGGTGCTTGTGGACTGGACCGTGCACTACCCCCTCCCTTTCTATTTTTTTTTTCATTTTTTTTTTAATTTCTTTTATTAATTATCGTTAACAACCCCTTATATATGTCTCCAGTCGAAAAATAACAAATATCACGACTCTGTGGTATTTTATATTCACACTCGTTTCCCCTATCTATAAAAATGAGAGGGGAAACGAGTGTGAATATAAAATGCCACAGAGTCGTGATATTTCTGTTATTTTTCGACTGGAGACATATATAAGGGGTTGTTAACGATAATTAATAATAAAAGAAACTTAAAAAAAAAAATTAAAAAAAAAAAATAGAAAAGAGTTGCGGGGGGGGGGGGGGGTAGTGCACGGTCCAGTCCACAACCCAGATAGCATGACTACGTTGGGCCAACGTTGGCCCTTAGTTGTTCATTACGTTGTACCAACGTTGGCAGACTACGTTGGGCCAACGTAATTTTGCTCATCGGCCCTACGTTCGTCCAACATGTTGGGCCTACGTTGGTCCAACATGTTCGACCAACGTAGGGCCGATGAGCAAAATTACGTTGGCCCAACGTAGTCTGCCAACGTTGGTACAACGTAATGAACAACTAAGGGCCAACGTTGGCCCAACGTAAAGATTACGTGGAAAATTACATTGGCCCAACGTCCTCTGTCAACGTTGGTCCATCCTAGTAAACAGCTGAGGGCCAACGTCGTGACAACGATCAAACTTTCAATGGCTAAACGTAGCATGTCGGCACTTATTCAATGTAATCCCAATTTAAATTCAACACTCTTGTTCAATATTAATTCCTGTTTGCTGTTTGGCTATTAAGATGCAGGAGTTCAAATATTCTATGCAACGAAAACATAGTATACAGATTTTATTCTTTCTTAGTAAAAATTTACACACATTTAAACACTTTTTAGAATTAAAAAGAATCGTTAGTATATTTCTTTGTCTCTGTATATTCCTTAGTAACAATCGAACTGTAGGGTCTGATCACTGTCCGGGTCACTGGCTTCAGTGGCTTGGGTTACCGCCTTGCTTTTTTTCTTTCTTCCCTTTTTTCCCTTCACCTTCACGGTCTTTGAAAAACGGAACCCGTCCTTCCCTATCTCTACATCTGTTGCAGAGGCACACAGTCTGTTTTTTTCTTACTGCGGCTGAAAATGTAAATTTTAGTTGCTATTTTTATTGTGCAATATGAATTAACGTTATTTGTTAAACTGTAAAGGAATGTATAATATGATTATGAATGCTTCTATATTTTTTTTAATTTAACTCATTGACAATTCAAACATTATATAATATAAAGAAACATTGCACAAGCATTCGATTTCTTGAAAGAAAACTATTACTTACATAAGTTAATATAATAAATTATCATGTACTTACTTTTTGTAGCATATATATCCCCAATCTTCTAATGTATAATTCGTAGAGTAGAAAAAACACTATTTACTATAGGTGTACACGCACAACGGTTGCAATATATTCGAAATAAAAAGTGGCAGTTTTGACCATCCTGGTTATATCAGATGACCGATCTCCAAGGAAACTGGCCAGTCCCATGCTGTGAGTAGCACTGACCTAGATACTTGGGCAGTAAAGGATCTCCGTCTGCCTCTTAATTTCGACACTTTAAGATTCGTTATGCAATAGGCGCTCCAGCTACACGTGTACATACAGCTCATCAGATTTATATAAACAATAAACATCCCTCAACAGAGCAACAATGGCCAACATCTATGAACCAACAGTTTTAAATAATCAAGCCCAATACAATTTACAATGCTCCACTAAATTTCTCAAAAAATAAAAAAAAAATCATTATCGGGTTTAAAATCTAACAACGAACCAACGTTGGGCCAACGTTTGACAGTTTAAAACTTTTTATATTAATAACATATATGAACTATTTTTCAACCCAAATTACTGAGATCTATATGCATACAATGTATCATGTTATGTATTCCAAAGTAAGAGAAATAGATTAAACTCAGCTAGTTATACATACAAACTTTTTAATTAACATTTTCATGTGTTAAAACATAATTAAGACACTATAAATTCCTTATAATTGCAATCAAAATTAACAGAGCAAATCACATAATTAAATCACCTATACCTTAAATTGTTGTGGTTGTGTTTATGTTATCTGTTTGTTTGTTTTAACTCTGTCATAAATCGTAGCATGTAAAAATAATGACCCAAAGTTGGCCCAACTGCGCATTACCAACAAATAAATGAGATCACATGGTTTATCTACGTTGGCCCACCCGTGGCCCAACAATGTTACACCAACAAACACTTAGTTAGAATTCATGGCATGTTAAGATGTTGGCCCAAGGTCGGGCCAACTGCGCATCACCAACAAATATAGATCATATGTTTTACTTTTGTTGGCCCAACGTTGGCTCAACATTGTTACACCAACAAACACTTAGTCGAAATTCATGGCATGTTATTATGTTGACCCAACGTTGGGCCAACTGCGCATTACCAACAAATATAGATCATATGTTTTATTTATGTTGGCCCAACGTTGGCTTAACATTGTTACACCAACAAACACTTAGTCGAAATTCATGGCATGGTAAGATGTTGGCCCAACGTTGGGCCAACTGTGCATTATCAACAAATGGAGATCACATGTTTTACTTATGTTGGCCCAACGTTGGCCCGACGTTGTCATGCCAACAAAGCAATCAATGTGCTATGAAAGATGTGTTATAATGTTGACCCAACGTTGGGCCAACATTGTGTGCCCAACGCCAACCATCGTCCAACGGTACAACCAATTACCAACGTTGGCCCAACGTAGTCATGCTATCTGGGAAGCACCTGTGATCTGAAGACACTATTTATGTAAAAGGTCCATACGTATCTAGGATATATGTACTAGTACATGTGTATTGTCAGTCATGACTTATGGAAGGTATCACAACTGAGCTCAGAACTCCACATACATGTACATGATCATATGCTTCATGCAAACACCTCCTCTTCTTATAGTTTTTGTTTACCCATCACATTCGAAAATGTATTTAATCAGCTTTCCGTATGCAAGAAATCGGTCTTTATTTTGTTCATATACTTGTCCAAATTTAATTATCTTCAGTTTAAATTCTCGCCTACAACCGAAATATCAGCATCTACTCGATATTTTTTTTTTGGGGGGGGGGGGGGTTATATTTATTAAACGATACTGGCTGATATAAACATACACGGAGATTTCGAGACATTTGACACTGCTCTAAATGTGCGTTTTCATCAATCTTGTACCGAACAGCCTGGCGGGACATTCACAGTACTTTATCGTAAGTCGGTCGTTGTTCTCCTATTTCCATATCATTTGAATGGCAGTAGCCTCTCTCCGGGGACGGAGAAACCATTGTGATGAAATATAGGGGTGAATTCCTGATTAGAAATTAGCTTCCGTGCTCAAGAAATCGGGCAACGGAAAATTGGGAATAATCAGTTAATTTGCATATAAATGCAAGAGAACAAAAAATATTGAATCTGTTCTCCATCGGGGATAGATTGGCAATTTACCCGAGGCTTACGATGAGGGCCTAAATGTATTTCATGCTCGCTCAATCGCTGTGTTTTGCTTTTATTGCTTGAGTTGGACGTTTTTTAGTTTTCTACAAATGAATTTTATCAGATAAAACATAAATCCCAATTTTCTTGAATTACGACGACAGATGGCCGGCGAGTGCTCCAGTGGTATGATATTGTTTGACAACTGTTTAATTCGACCCAACACGACTTATTTAATCAATTAAGGTCTCTGTATAATCATAATAGCACCACATTCCAAAACAGAAAATCCCGTGAGAGCTCGTACTCAGGACTGTGTGAGAGAGAGAGAGAGAGAGAGAGAGAGAGAGAGAGAGAGAGCACATGTGTTTCTGATATCTGACACTACCACGAGAAAAACTGTATGGAAAAATTTAATGTTTTCATGTCAATCCAACCAATCAAAGGAATGCCCGCGGGGCCCTCATCAACCAGGCTTACAACATCCTCCTTATAACAGCTCTATTACAAGATCCAGTGGATCTAGCGACCTCCGAGCCAGGAGTACTTTATAACAATGTGGGGTGCAGAGTGGAAGGATTAACATGGTTAATCTTCCAATACGAAAAAAAAATATACTTTGCACTTTCAAATGATTTCCTTTTAACTTAATATAATAAAACAAAATCCCATTTCAATCACAAGAATGATTTACAGACGTATGTAATTGTTTATTCATTATAATGCAGCTTCAATTAGATCACCGGCTATTCACGATAAACAAGTTTATGTGAGTCATGAATACAAAATAATACCAATAAGTAACAACAATTCATCATCCAGCTCAGTAACCGTAACGAAATTTCCTCGCCAAATTCATCTTGTTTTAGAACCACCACCTCAACCCCTTAAAAAAGGCGCGGGGGGGGGGGGGGTGGTTTCTGACACACTCGATCTACTCTAGTTTTCTATTGATCTCCAGGAACTATTTTAAGGTAGTTAATTACGGAGTGGCTCTGATAACATGGCTAACATCGTAATAATCCGAAAACTAGAACATACCTGGTAAAAAACACAGCCATGAGATTAAAACAATTCCAGTCAACATCTCCAGACTAGAATTCTTACAGTCAGTAATCCTGTTAAGACATTATTAACCATGGGTCACGAGTCTTTAAACAGTATAGAATGTACGGCGGTTGTTGTGTTGTTATCATCAGATCACACACTGATCCGTCAGGCTGGCATCTCTCGGGCAGGCCTGGTACTGACGTCCTGATCGGCTACCCGGGGGTCATAAACGTGTTCTTCCGTCTGTAACAGGCAGTCAGCTGATCGCTGGTACTCGCTATAAATCACTGCCCGTCCCTACGTCTCCAGTACGGACTACCGTGGTGAGCTATACTGACAGACGACACAGTCCCTATAGTATGGTCACAGAATCATCGATTTCTGCAGCAATATTCTCGGATATGCGACACTGCTATATCGATCACATCAAAACAATGATTCGTTTCGTCACACAGCTAATTGTATAACAGTTTCCAAATAGTCACATATAGGTATATGTACAGCTAGTATATAAATGTCCTTCCGGTTCGCTTAGCGCACCTGCTGTTTTGGAGGCAATGGACCGTAGAGCAAACAGACCATGTAATGTTACCTGACACAAAACGACTCTTGGTTTGATCTCCGAGTTTTCAGTGTTCTCCCAGTTTTGAAATATAATACATTTTCACTCTAATATAAGAATGTATCATTTCCTAATCATTTATTGCGTACTTCCCGAATACATTCTCACTTAATGACTTCATTAATTAGTCATTTTTAATATGATCGTAATAATTCATTCATACTTGATTTCCCTATATATAGAATAAAGAAGTGTTCATATGATAAACCTTAAAATGTGTTTATTTTTTTGAATATAGAATAGAATTTGTTTTCCAAATTAGGGTCTAATGGGGCATGAAATATAACAAATATGATTACATGGGAACATGATAAATAACACATAAAGTAGGACAATTTGTATTATAATATAATGACATTATGGACAAATTGTATCCAATTAGGCTCATATATAAGACTATTACAATATTTAGTAATACCAACTACATGCGGTAAGACTGGTGGGAATGCATTCTATAAATACTATGCTATAAAGTTCCCAGTTCGAAGTCCTCATCTCCAATGCAGGACGGAACTTGATCAAAGTTTACTATAAAATCTATTATTACTTTTTCTCAAATTAGATGGTATCAAATTGAAAATTTAATTTCTGTAAATAAAGGTGGTCCATTTTTGGGCAGTTAGATATATTACTTTATTTTAAACAAAATTTGAAGTATAACAGCGCTATATACTAGCATTTAATTTGATAAATCAAGTAAATCGGGAAGGAGAATATTTCATATCTCTGTAGAGTTACATCTATAACACAGTAAACGATGTGATACTTTGAAACTAGCCAGCGGTCAAAAGTTGACATCTTGACAGTTTAACCGCTGCTGTAAAACATTTAATTAATATATATACATGTATCAGTGTTTTGAAGAACTCGGGGGTACTTACTTTAAAATCATTGGCTTGAGTCAAGAATGGCACTGATGATGTCCTGCGTGTTTTGCTAGCAGCATATAACCGATAAATCTCATAATAAAACTGCATGTCCGAACTGTCGCGGCACCATTAATTACAATATGTACATCGCATCAAAAGTGCCCGTCTCCAACCGAGAAATTTTAAGGGGGGGGGGTGTCAATGTTTTCCATGGGGGTCCGAGGCCTACTTTCGCTCATTTTGAAAAATTTGAAATTTTGTCAAGAAGGGGGTCCAAACACTACCACCGCCCCTCTCTAGATCCGCGCATGCCAACCAAAGGAATTATTGCATGCAGAGAAGCATGGGGGGTCTGCCGAAAATACCCACTCCCCTTATCAAAAATCTTGACAAGCAAAAAAAAAATGGTTACGTATCTTGCTTTCATATAACTAGTAGGATTGGTGGGACTGTAGGCAATAGACTCATCAGAATCCGGAAAATAACATGTTGATCAAGCAAGGTTTCGTTTGAACTCTTCAGCTTTGAAAACAACAAAAGCTATGGCCGACGAAAACGACGATTTCCTAAAACCAAAGCACATAAAATTCTTTGAAAGATGCCTTCAAATTCTTCCCAGCAGATACAGTTCACTAGATACAAATAGGTAAATGAAAGTTGGTCGTAGAATATTTGATTTATGGCGAGAGTAGAACGTCAGTTACTAAATTTAACTCGGACTCTGAACACATTAGCCTACTTGTATTTCAACATTTCTCTTTTATATGATACTGTACATGTAATTAGACAAAATTCAAGGCATTATTCGTGTCGGGAAATTGGGACAAAATGACTGACTGAAGGACGGATAGACAGCATAAAGCGGTTGGGGAATAATAATGATTTAAGACCGGGAGCTACAGACCTACAGCTAAAAAGTAACAAGATAGTCACATGTCACTAAGGAAATAATATTCTAGACTGGTAATCATATCATGATATCATTTATATTTATTTTTATATATTTACATCTACCAAGTATTATCTCCTCTATTTCTTACGGAAAGTTATAGTTAATTCATAGCTCTATAGAAACAGCCAGAATGAAATCTACACCCCCATTTATTGATTGGTCGAAATCTACAGCGGCTGAAACTGACAGGACTGAAATTGACACACCCTGTTTTTTGATTGGTCTGAACCTACAGTGACCTAAGTAAAATCAAGGACTGCACGAAATAATCATGATGATGTCAGACTCAAAGTCTCACAGGAGACGATTTGGCTTTTATGTACATTAACAGTAACAAATTTTACGAACTTTTCATAATCAATTTATTGATAAGTTAAAGAAAGATGTTAATATAAACAATAAAATACTTTCTTTGATGATTCATGTGGGTTATGAAGGTAGTGATCATTCAGGAAAAATTTACTTAACCCGCTAATGTGGGTTATGTATTTTTCCTGCTATGTCGCTACCTTCATATCCTGAATGAATCACCAAAGAAAGCATTTTACTGTTTAAAATATTAGTATGTGATATCCATAACTTTTGTAAATTTTCCATTAATTTTAAAACAATAGTTAACTTTTTATGTTCTTCTTGTTTCAGAAAAAATATTTAATGTATGGAAACAGAGACATAAATAATGTTATAATGTTATTTGTGTCTCAGATGGAAACAAGTAATAACCTTCTTTTAAATCTTGTTTATTTATCCAGGATGACCATTGCATTTTTTGCCCTATCTGGTCTTGATCTTCTTAATTCATTGGACAGAATAGAGAAAGAAAAGGAATCAATTATCAAATGGATCTACTCATTGCAAATCCTTCCAAACGACACAGGTAATTCAGGATCACAATAATTCACCTCATATGTTGACTAAATTTTACATGAAGGGAAAATTAATTATTCTATACAGAAATCTAGTGTATGTTTAATGATTACCTTGATGATTTTAATTAATAGGCTCCAACATTTGTCAATGTGGATTTAGAGGATCTTCTACAAATACTGGCAAGAATTCTCAGGTACCTTAACATATCACATCTTACATCCCAAATAACACAACAAAGACATCACAAATTCAACATTTTGTTGTATCAAAAAAACCCAATTAAGTTGATTAAGGTACCCCACTACACGTACATTTCAATTTTTTAAGACACTATGTCACAAGATGGCAATTTAAATGTTTTGTTAAATTGTTTGTATTAATCGATTTGGTTGAATGTCATCATAGCTCAATGGTTAAAGTATCGGGCTTGTGAACTGCAGATCATGGGTCCAAATCCACCTGGTGCTTTTGTACACATTTACTGCATTGTAATTTTAAAATTAATTTTTTATCCTAAATTGCACATCTTTTTCACCTATTTGACTTTTATACCTTTAATCCACCATGCTATCTATCATAATCAAAACTAGTATTTTTCTGCCATTTGATAAACTATTTCAAAGTTTAGTGAGCCATCTAAAGGGGCATGGTCACGATTTTGGGCAAAAATTATTTTTCCGATTTCAATGTTTACAATGCTTCAGTAATGCATTTTTAACAGGCAACCAAAATTTGAGTGTCATTTGTTGAGTTTTAGGCGAGTTACAGAGCTTACAGTTCTTTGCTATGTAAACAAAGCTTTTGTTTACATTTTGAATGCTGAAGTGAAAATTCCAATTTTTGACCTAAAATGAATATGTTTAACGTAAGAAACTGTTTATTTATGCTAAAAATGAATAAACAGATAGACAAATCAGCTTGAAAAAGTTTTTTACTGGTATATTGAACCTATGTAAACAAAAATAGGGCATGAGCCTTGTTTACATGAAAAAGAATTCTTAGCTCTCTATCTTGCTTATAATTTAACAACTGACTCTCAAATTTCATTTGATCATTAGAAATGCATTTCTAAAGCATTGTAAATAATAAAAACAGAAATTGACCAAAATCGGGACCATGCATGCCCCTTTAAAGTTTGGAAAATTTTTGAAGTTATTATTTAAAACTGTATTAATTCTAAAAATAAAATAAAACAGTTACTTACCAAAACATCAGTTAATACTGTGGAATCATTTAAATTCGTGGGGGTCAATTTTTGTGGATTGTGGGTTTTTTGCTTATTTGTAGGGATGTCATTTCGTGGATTTGTCGGTTTTTAGTATCAGTATGATAACAAACTCTTTCAAAATTTGTTTTTGTCGAGGATGTAAATTCGTGGGGGAGGGCTACCAACGAATACCACGAAAATTGAGCCACCACGAATTTTAATGATTCCACAGTAAATGTTGTGTTTATTATTCTTAATGAAAAAAGGACTTAAGATATGTTTAGCCAAAAATGAATGTAATGTTAAAAAAAATATCAAATATTTGTTAAAGGATTTAAAACAACTCTTCTTTTAACGAAAAAAATGAGCAATTTATGGTTAACAATTTAAGTTTTATAGAAAAGACTTTTTAAGGAACTGGATGGATAAAATTCATGTGCTGAATTGTAGATGTATCATTTTCAGAAAACAGAAAATAAGTTGAAGCTGGACAGTGGACATATAGCAATGACTTACACTGCAATTGCCTCCCTTCTGATCCTGGGTGATGACCTTAGTGGGGTGAACAAGTCGGCTATACTAACAGCTCTCAGAAACCTTCAGCAGGAAGATGGGAGGTACCAGTATATGTAGTCTTGTAAAAACATGTAGATCTTCAGGGAAAAAACATGAAAATACACTCAGTTGTTATTGTAACTGGTAGATGTATTCCAAGCATTAAGCATTCAGGGAAATATCTGTGTTTGTCTTGTTATAACTTGGAAAAAATCTTTCTAGTATCAATTTTATAGATATTTAATTTTAATATGGATTTCATAACTCTTTTTGACAGTTTCTGCTGTGTACCTGAAGGAAGTGAAAATGACATGCGATTTGTTTATTGTGCCGCCTGCATTTGTTACATGTTAAATGATTGGTCAGGAATGAATGTAGAGAAAGCTGTTCAATTTGTGCAAAAGAGTCAGGTAAGTACTCTAATCTAATTCTGTGGCTTATGGTATAAAAAGTATGTTTTCACATTTATCTGGTCTGATCCAGCATTAATCCTCACCATGTTATTTCCTTTTAAAAGAGGTATATATGAAGTAATGATTTGTTGTGTATTTAACATTCTTTTTACATTTCAGTCATATGAAGGTGGCATAGGGCAAGGGCCAGGCCTAGAGGCCCATGGTAAGTTTTATTGATTACCATACCTGTTTTGGGGAATTTTTTTTTTTTACATTGCAAGAGATTAGTTTTATTTGCAGATTAAAAAAAATGCCTTAAAATAGAATTATACATTTATTATTTGAGTTTTAATCATTTGAAACTTTGAAAAGAAATTCTAAAAACATGAACTATGAAAGGATTTTTGAAATTTTTATGTGCATTTTGTGAAATAATTATAAATTGTATTATACATATAAATCAGTTTTAAAATAAATTTAAGAAGTAAAACAATTTGCAGAGAATATAAAACACTAAAATTTCAAGTTCAAATTTTAACATGTTCCCCAAATATTCTCGGCGTCAAAATAACCCAATATACCTTCTACCAGTTTAACTATTTTTATAACTTTTATTTTATTTTCTTATACTTTAGTTTTTTGTTGTTCTAGGAGGTTCAACATTCTGTGCAGTAGCAGCATTATCCCTTATGAACAAATTAAAGACCAGTTTTAGTGAAAAAAAATTGAAACAACTACAGCGATGGTGCATTTGTCGACAGCAATCAGGTTTCCAGGGTCGACCAAATAAACCCACTGATACTTGTTACTCCTTTTGGGTCGGGGCAACACTAAAGGTAATCATACAATGTTTTCAAATGAGGCTACATTTCTAATATCTGTGTATTTTGATAGCAAATTGGTTGAGGAAATACCCACATAGAACTGATTCTTGTTTGTTTTTAGCTGATAGATACATACCACCTCATTAACTCGGAATTCAATCGAGGGTTCTTGATGGAAACCCAAGGTTCAATCACCGGCGGATTCTCGAAATGGCCTGATCACACACCAGGTAAGTGTATTACCTGCATCTCCTGTAAAGATCCTGTATAGAACCAGGATATATGTATATACAATGAATAAATGATCATTGTAGACAGTTATCCATGTTTGCTAATTTATACTTTTAATATTTTGATGACATACTGTATATCCATTTTTTTTCGCGTGTCACACAATTTGCGAAAATTGGGAAAATCTGTAACAATTTTATTTTGCAGCAGTCATTTTTTGCGATATAAAAAGTTTCTTATAGAAAATGATACAGGATATAATTTCTGCGTATTCCAATATTTGTGATTTAAAAGGGGTCACAAAAAAAGCGAAAAGTAGATCTTCCCAAAAATTACCGGATATATAGTAATACCGGATATATAGGAATACATAAAGGAGTGAAACTGCAATATTTAGTACTACAGTAATACGTGAGCTAACCACACTGTTGAGAGGCTCACATATTAGTGATAGCACACAGAATAGATGTATAGTTGATTGGGTAACTACAGACATGATCGTTTTGTCCTTTCAGATGCTTTACATGCATACCTGGGGTTGGGTGGACTGTCCTTGCTGGGCGAGGAGGGGGTCCTCCCAATGCACGCCGCCTTAAACATTAGTCAGCGAGCCAGCAACCACCTTAACAGCCTCCACTCCAAGAGGAAAAATTGATGATACTCCATTGTAGATTTCAATTATACAAGAAACAAGTTTTTCTGTGATTATTCATTCTCACCTGCTATTGTATATGTAGGTTTAGGTTTCTGAATATTTTTGTATTGTACAGTTCGCTGTTGTTCTGTACTTTCTTTGCCATATGTTTTACCCATTAGGCATTGTATTTTATATTAAAGTCAAATGCCTCTACAAGATTTAACATTGTTGTAAGCATATGACCTGCAATACATAAACTTGCACTGTTTAAAATACGAAATATAAATATGTGTAAACAGCTATGATTAAAAGATGTAATATTTTTTATTCTGATAAGGCATACTAGATTTATAGTTTTCACTCAGATTCAAATATCAATGAGATTCCATTGGAATAATGTAGTTTCCAATCACAAAAATCTTCTTGTCTATTAAAGTAAATGTATTAGACTTCATAAAAAGAATAAATTTACAACTGATTTTTTCAATGCAGTTGTCTGAGGAATGATGATGTCAAAATGTTTTTGAATGTCAAGAAACGTGTACTGAGTTACTGGTATGTTGGCCAGCATCAGAACTGTATCTTAAGTTTGTTTAAGTATGGTTGTCCTTATGTCTATTCTGTGAAGTGTATGGTTGCAGAAGATGTTTGTAAAATGCTTCATAATATGAATTTACTTGGGCAACAAAGCAGACAACATAACTGATATACAGAACACTGTACAGTCAGCGATTTCTATCAATTCCTGCATGCCAAACTCTTTAAAATTAATAAGAAATTAAAGGTTAATTTTTCAATCAGTGTTTTATGGTTGATATGTAGTGGTGAGGAGTGATGGTAAACAGAACAACTGAATAGCATGCTGTCTACACTGCCACAATTTTATAGTATTTGGATTTGAATAGGACCAGCTGAATTTTAAGGATGTCTTGAAAGTTTGTTCAAAAGGATTAAAAGGTACATATAAATGACCATGGCAATCTCATCAGTTATTGCTTTATATACTAGTAATTAATTCTTATAGGGATCTATGCAAAGATTACCAAATACTGATCATTTTAAAAAGGTTATTGCCACAGGGACCAAGCCCGTTTTAACATTAATTGTACGTAGTATAGGAGAGTTACTTCTCTTATGATTAGTTACGTCTTCCTACTTTCGTTTCATTTCAACTTTTGATACTAGTTTTTTTATGTTGAAAAGTCTTAAATAGTAAAGTTACCTTTTTCTTATGTTGACATACTTATTGCAAGAAAAAATTTTGTATGAAAATGTTTATAATTTTTGTAAATTGAGAAATAGAATTTTTAGTTAACTATCATTTACAAGCAGAAAATCAGTACTTTACCAATAAAACAGCAGTAGGTATTCGTATAGCAATATATATAAATCACCAGTGTGTTACTTATGTAGGTCCGGAGAACTTGGGTTATCCAATTGTTTCAACACCCCAAATTCGACACATGACCTGCATTGTTGTTTTGATACGGTGAAGGGTCTTTGCACCTTTTGTAAAAGTGTTTTAAATCAACAGTTATAAATCGTTTAGTTCTCTAAATATAATTTTATTTTCTTAAATTATGCATTGGAAAAAATCTTATTGGACCTGTCGTTAGTCCTACGAAATCGGGAAAAAAATTGTTAAGAGGTTTTTTGGTCAACAATTGGTCACCAGCCCTTATGAATTCACTACACAGAACCATTTATATGCCGAAAAACCAAAATGTACAACCTTTCAAAACAAATAAGTTATCACAGTAATCTGTTTGATGTTTTTAATGGTAAACTATGAAAGGTTTTAGAGGGATGGATTTAATATACAATCATAGTAAATTACGTACTAGCTATAATTTAAACCGGGAAAGTATACTTTATAAACTATAAACTAACAGTTCATATCTCATGAATTATCATTTGTTCATCGGAACCGAAACATCTGGGTGTTTTTTTTCCTGGAACAGGAAACTTATTTTAGCGGTGAGTCAGTCACACTTGAAACAATTAATGCGTTCTTGGATTAGGAAGTTTCTCTATATGCCTGGCAAGTTTGAGTAATAATTAGTTAATATTTATGATTTCAGAAGCTTTAAAATGTTCTGTATGAGAGGCAAGGCCAACTAGGCGAAGGACTGTATTTGATATACTAGAATACATTTGTTCTTAATACCAGATACATGACAAATCTCAGTCAAGAATGGAAATAAGAATAAATTCTTATTAGTATGAAGCCAGAGTCATAGTTTCTTGTAGAACAGGATAAGGGGCACCATATTCGTTAGCCAAGGGTTTACGGTCCACTCTGCTCCTCTACAAATCTGCCGAGGGTTGTAGAGGAGCAGAGTGCATCGCAAACCTTGACTAGCGAAGATGAACAGACACAAAAATTCATAGAAAACTGTTTTCTTTCTTCTTTCTTTTTTTACATTGCTGCGTGTTGAGATACACATAATTCCATGCATAACTAAATAAAACTCTACAAGCGCGGATCCAGAATTTTTTCCCGGAGGAGTCCAAAGGAATATTTATATTAAGCCGGGGGGGGGGGGGGGGGTCTGAGACTAATCTTGTGGTAATTAATTTACGGTGAGAGGCTATATACGTTTCTGTGGATTTTAAATGTTTAAAAGGATATATATATTAATGTATTCACAGTTTGTAAAACTAATGGTTAGTGAGGGTTATTTCTCCTTGTACTTTCGTTTCGTTTCATTTTCTTTTAGTATTCTTAATTTCACCTATCGTAGGTAATTTAATAACCAACAAACCCTAAACAAGAACGAAAGATGAATGAAAAGATACAAATTTTTGATAATTTGAGGTACTTGATTTTATTTAATTACATACAAGAAATAGAAAATTAATTATTTTCCCATTGAATTAGTTATACACAAAAGCATAACAATATATAACAATAATAAACAAACTTGTTACTGCAGGTCCGAAGAATGTGGGTTCCCCAATGACCTAATACCCCTAGTTCGCCATATGACTTGCATTTTGTCGAAATATATTTATTAAAAACCCTGTCGAGAATGTAAAAAACAATTCACTCCTTCTTTTATTCCCTTACATATCTCATAAAACACGTATTTTTGGCAATACGTAAAATTTTTGAACATAATTCTAGGCCTTTCAATATACATGAATGCTTCAATGACGTAGTTACACTATTTTCTCTCTCTCTCTCTCTCTCTCTCTCTCTCTCTCTCCCCCTCTCTCTCGCTCTCTCTCTGTTTTGCTGAATACTGATATAATGGGCATCCTTATCCCTTAACAAAATGTGAACACTTGACAATTTTTGCATACTATAGTATTTATTCAATGTAATGATGGATTTTTACGAGGAAGTACTTGTACGTCAAACATTAAAATGTTCCTAAAATGCCTTATAATACATACAGTAAGAAGTTACCCCGAAAAATTAATAAGCACATGATTATATATTACAGGGTGTCAATACTTATTAATTACATGTGTACCATTTATTCTAAGGATTTAATCAATATAGACGTACAAATGTAAATGTAAGAGCTCTCTTAAAACTTATGCAAGTAAAATATTATCTATCCATACAAAACGATAGAAGTGTTAAAGATCAAAACAGCAAACTGTCCTAACAGCATAACATGATAGAACGTAGAAATGATAAAGTAAGTTTATCTTGGCAATTGTTTTGAAATCCTAGATATTGTACTAAAGCGACATTATATGTGCGTAATTCTGTAATTCATTGTTCGTTTGTTCTGTGCAAAAACAAACAAGACACACCGGGGACGGGGGACAGACAAGTGACATCCAAGGATTGTCCTATGCATTTAGTATATACTTATTAAACTTAGTCTCCTTTGTGTTTGATAAGATAGATAAATGAATAAAACTCAGCCAAATTAGAAAACTTTTGAAAAATAACTCGAGGTCGTCGCCGAAATAAAAGTATTGTTTGCAGCCTTTAACTGCTGAACAGTTCAACTTTAACGTTTAAATCGGAAAAAAGGTAATAGCTTTGTTTAAAGAAAAAAAAAGTTTCTATTTATACGTTTACTATATTATGTAAACCTTGAGTTACAATTAGACTGTTAAATCCCCGGAAACAATTTTGCTTTGATCAAGTCTATAGCGCGTATTCACCCGTGTAGCGGTCGATGATTTCTCGGAACGGAAGTCTTCCTGAATTCTATTTAATACCTTAGCTGGTAATTACTTAGGCTTAAACCAAAATGTCGGAGTTACAGCCACCAGTGACCACAGCATCATCTTCCCTCACTCCTCTTCCACATGGAGGAATCGTACAACAGACTCATTCTGCAGCTGCTAACGCTACAGATGTAGCCGCCAGCACCAGTACCGCTATAGCTGTCCCAAAGGGGTCGGGAACCAGGAGCACCGCTGCGGCTGCCAGCGGTGGCAATGTGGTAGCATTGCAAACCACCGCCACGGAGCAGGCGACAGGAACCACAGTTACAGTAAATGAAGATCCGCGCGCAGCGCTCATGTTTTATCTTCACTGTATTTCGTCAGTTTTTGATGGATTTAATGGAGTGTGTAGAGAAATTCTCAAAGTAGACTCAATTTCTCAAATTGAATGTCTTCTTGAATATGAAAACTTCCGTGCATTAACTATGACACAATACGACCAAGTCTTGATTCTTTGTGATGCATTGCGTCCAAACTTGTTCATCAACAAATGCTTTTTTGAAAATGCTTCAAAATGTGGAAATCTGAAAAATAAATTTTTCAGAATAGAAGAAGTAGAAAAGTCACTTGCCATTCAAAATGAGATACTTGTAAGAGGAGAGAAACGCCATGTGTCTGAAATAATGTATTACAAACCATCCTTTTTAGAGGAACGTTATTACAAACCAATGGGACAACTAGAGCACCGTTTGAAAGTCATCAGGAAAGGGGAACATTTGTAAGTAAAACTAAAAGCCTCCTATTGTTTGTCTGTCAGTCTGTCGTGCAGTTTTCTTGTATCTTTTTTTTTTGTTTTGTTTGTTTGTATATAAACACTAACTCATACCTTCATCTTCAAGTTGCATGAACCAGTATTTTTATCGTTTAAGGGAAACTTTTACTGAGAACTACAAGGTCCACCTCCTGATGACTTTGATTTTTCCTTTCTGGGTCGTGGTGTGGGCAGCAATGGTAAACATGTATCAGTTTAGGGTTAATTATCTATGTAAAACAAGCTGCAAAATAAATTGAGAGAGTGGTGGTATATGTCATCGATTTTAATTCTAAACTAATTACGATTGTGAATTTATAACTGTTTATTTTTATCTACAATATGGAGCCTTCAGGATTCCATATTAAATTTTCTGAGATAGATGATATTAAAGCATAGAGGTTGATTAATTATAACAATTAAACTCACGTGTTTTATAGCATAAATGTTTCATATAAAAAAAATTATCAGTCACTGTATATCAAACTTATTGAAATAGGTTTTCAAGTGAATAATTTACACTTCCTTGTCTATAGAGTTGATTACATATTGTTTTCAGTGTGTGTACGAGAGTAATCCAACCGACCCGACTCTACAACACACAGAACCGTAGTATGGAAACCGACGTATCAGACAGGCATCCTGACCATCCAAAGTCCACTGACTTGTGCACTATGATATTTCTGTTTCTAACCCAATGCTATCACTTTTTGATGATTTTTGATTATGTTGTGAGTATGTGTTATAAGTTTTAGCATATTGTTTTATAATGAATTCTAATTTTATTAAAATGATTAAAATGTTTTGTAAAAATGTTATAAAGGGCTTTGTTTTTATGAAGTATATATATTGTTGAACATGTTGATTTATTTAAGTATTAAAAAAGGCTTGGAGTTATTTTTTTGAAATACAAAAACACAAAATTGTATGAGATCTTCAATCATAATGTATGAAGAATCACATACAATGTGTTTTAGTTTTGAATTTAAATATTTTTTTTCTCAACATTGTTTTGTATCATTTAAAACCCTCAATGCTGTTAGATACTCTAATTTGAGTTTTGAAGAAAGACCGTCACATTTTGGTGAATAAGCGCTTGCCATTTGTTGATAGATGTGAGGTTACAACAATTGTTAAAGATTTGATTGTACAATAAATTCTTTGAATCTCCACAATTGATTTTGTATTGATCTTTATTTATAATATTATATTCACAAATGTAGGGTTTAGCGATTTCTAGGAAGGAAAAATTCCTATATTCTGTAATAAAATATTCATTTGTTATTCCCAGGTAGATTTAATGCTGAAGGGATTTCATTACCAGGTCATAGAATTAAAAAAAAAACCTATAGAAGCCTTACCCCTCAGAGTTTATACAGAAACAAATTTTATTTCAAAATGCACGTGCTATTTTATGCAGAACCAGATGTGTGTCTGAATTTTTTTTCACACCTATAAAAAGGACTTTAATATCTGGTCAACATTTTGAGAGCCCACATTTGATTATCATTCGATTAACTGAGGGCAGATATACCAACACCTTGCAATGTCTGGTAATATAAAAACAAGGGGCCCATGGGCCACATCACTCACCTGAGCAACACTAGACATAATAAAATAAGCTAAATATAAATCTACATCAAACTTTGAACCTTATATGTGGCACAAGAATTATCCAGGTCCACAGTCTAAACAACTGAGAATCAATAAATGTTAATATAATTGCATATTAGTAATACTATATACTAAATATTTTTGAGAATGATCAAATTTATTTCCAATGTAAAAATGTGACCCCCCCCCTTTTATAGTTTCATCCTTTTATATTTGATTTTTAAAGATTTTTCACTATATATAACACACTACCTCAGAACGCTTTCACTCAAGTAACAGCTTTTCTGCTCAATTGATTTTCAAAACTAAGATATTTCTCTTTACATTCCTATGTAAAAACTTGACCCCCCAATTGTGGCCCCATTGTACACTCGGGGATCATGATTTGAACAAATTGAATCTTAACTATCTGAGAATGCTTCCACACAGGTACCGCTTTTCTGGCCAATTGGGTCTAGAGAAGATTTTTAAAGATATTTCTCTATATATTCCTGTGCAAAAAATTCGACCCCCAATTGTGGCCCCACCGTACCTCTGGGGATCATGATTTGAACAAATTGAATCTACACTACACCTGAGGATGCTTCCATGCAAGTGACAGCTTTTCTGGCAAATTGGTTCTACAGAAGAAGATTTTAAAAATACACCATTACTTTTTCACTAAATCCTAATTATCTCCCCTTGAAAGAGGGCGTGGCTCTTCATTTGAACAAACCTGAATCCCCTTCACCTAAGGATACTTTATGGCAAGTTTGGTTGAAATTGGCCCGGTGGTTCTTGAAAAGAAGATGAAAATGTGAAAAGTTTACAACAACGACGACAACGACAGACAACGGACAAATTGTGATCAGAAAAGATCACTTGAGCCTTTGGCTCAGGTGATCTAAAAATACCAAAATGTATACGTATGATGATTATCTTATAATCGAACTTTTTTACATTTAGCTTTAGTCTTTATTCAGTCCAGGTATATGAAATTGTTTTATTATCAGTTATTACATAGATAATGACTTAATATTTATAATGATATATTTAGATAACAATAACAATATAACACTCTAAGAATGATAACTGTACTGACACAACAAAAATTATAGAAATAAAACTATTTTTACCTTTAAACACTACTATGGTTTCGGGCACTAAACAATTTTGTTTAAGTACAAGTTAGAATGAATATTAAAGTTTTAAAATTATTTTACTAAATGTTTTAGTGTGCGTTAATGCAGATGGGTTGACCCTCAAAGTAATTCAGGCACCTTTTAATGAAAACAAATGATATTGACGAATCATCAAAAATGTGTTCGTACAATTTATGATTTTACATTGAGATAGTTTACGTTGAGATCTTGGTTCGATCAGAAAAAAAGATATTCCCATATAAAAATAAAATTAATACCAATTTTAAGATATAATTAGATATCACCTCTCCCCAGTTGCAATTCAAGAACAACCATATTCGTGATTTCCTTTTTTTTTTTTTTTTTTACTTTTCAATCATTTGAAAAAATTAGCAAATACATTTGTAGACTGTGTAATATTGCCTGAAATAATGGAAAAACATGAACCTCAACAAATAACGCATGAGAATGACATGAAATGATATTTTTGTGTTACTTAAACAAAACATCTAAAATTAAGCAATCATACAAAAAAAAAACAACAAACAAACAAACAAACACAATTAAAAAAACAAAACAAAAACAAAAAACGAACGGGCAAAACAAGAGAAAAAAACTATGTAAAAATATATGAAATTATTTCCCTTTCTACTTTCGATTCTGTTTCTTGTGTTTTATCAGAAAAACAATATTTTCAAGAAAACTAAAGCCAAATCTAAAGCTAAATCAGATCAAGTATTTTACAAGAAATATCCATGTATGTTAATACAGATAGAAAGAATGTTATTGTTTTCAAAACATACCCGAATTCCTCTAATGGCAACAAATAATTGTTATATACCCAACATACATGTGTTCTATTTTTTAAAACTATAGATACAGGTGACTTAGAAGAGAGTTGTGGGTGGGTCCGGAGGAATTGGCTTGTTCTATACATCTATACCCAATCCGACACTTGACCCTACCTTTTGCCAACCATTACAATGTTGAATTAACACACGGCTCTATAATCCACAATACACGTATTCAATTACTTTCATTGTTTCTTTTATCTTTACTTTATATCTTCAAACAGACTATTCGTTTTGATGTTAATTTAAGGCAGTGTGATTTTTTCATAAAAATTAAAAATAATTGATTTTTAAAGTTTTTATTTGTCATTTACAAAATACAGTGGCTGCACTTTCCATCAATTATCACTTTTATTATTTTTTTTTTTTACACGTTACACTGATGATTTACATACTATTTTAGATGATATACAGTAGAAATTCATACAGTACTGTAGAATCATTTTTCGTGGGGGCCAATTTTCGTGGATTTATTAAATTTTACAGGTTCGTGGGGACGTAATTTCGTGTATTCTCTAAAACCTACAAA
Source organism: Magallana gigas (assembly GCF_963853765.1). Classification (NCBI taxonomy): domain Eukaryota; kingdom Metazoa; phylum Mollusca; class Bivalvia; order Ostreida; family Ostreidae; genus Magallana; species Magallana gigas. The sequence goes on along the minus strand of NC_088858.1, from coordinate 49,040,010 downwards.
GGAAATATGATTTATTACCCTAATTTATTAATTCGTGAAGGATGTTAATTCGTGGATGAGAGGTACCCACGAATTCCACGAAAATTGAGCCACCACGAAATCTTATGATTCCACAGTAGTTAAGATATTTAAAGTAAGTGTGTTAAAAATATCAGTATATCTAACAACCGGTTTATTGAAATTTATGTCAACAGAACATAACACAGAAAATTATTAAAAAAGGTACAAAAGCACAGGAAAAGACAAAATCAATCAAAAATGTGTGTAAAAATACAATAACTGTCATCAAATATAAGTATAAAGTTTTACTTGTTTCATACCTTGTTTTATTGTTTTCAATATGATACATATGTCCGTTGACGATATGCCTCATGGAAACACATTTTATTGCAACCTGGCAATAATATTTGGAATATGTATATTTAGTACATCCGCATCTGATGACGTGGCCTCGGTCATTACTAATATTCAGATATTTATATTCATAGATTTGTGTACATACAAATGGACCATTTTGTGCAGATAAAACAATCTACACAGCTACAACAATAATGACTGAGAAATGCAGGTATCGCATCTAGAATTTAATAAACTATTGGTTTGATTGTAACATATCTTATTGCATATATATGATATACATTATATGATGTACATTGGTTTTGAACACAAGTTCTAGCAACCCACAAGCTAGTTCTCACCCCAATGCAAATCAATGGAATTGAAAGATAAAGAAAAAAACATTTGAAAAACAAAATAATACTTAAGGAAATCTGCGAGAATTAGTTTTAAATTTCTGCACAGCAGTGAAAATTCCAACATAATTTCGTAATCAAAGAAGCAAAATATGCTAGTCCGAAATAATACCTCAATCGAGAATTCGTTAAGGTGGGTCGACACAAAAGTGCATTATTTATTGTCGATAAATAATCATTATACAAACATTTAATTGATACAGGCCTTCAATAATTTTGCATGAATTTTTTGGTATTTGTTTTAATAAAAATCGGAAACGACGTTTCGGCTGCGAATATATTTATTGTGAGCAAAAAGGTTGGTATCAATTTATGCACAATGCAATTATCTATAAATACGTATTAAAGACGGTCCAAAACATTAAAATATTTATGAAAAAAACATTGATGAAGATGAAAATAAAGAATTTTAATTTCAGATTCTTTTTTTTATTAAAAAACCTGACCAAACCATCTTTGGACGTGTTAATTCATAATTATATTATCTATAAATAAAATCCAAGATTTAAGCACTAAAAAACTCTGTTTGCAGTCAAAACGATTTTCCAATTTCACTGAAAAATATGGAAAAATGAATTCATATAAAATATTGAAAGCCGATATTGGTCTCTGTTTTGTAAATTCATACATGTATTTCAAAAAAGATTCTGTATCGATCCATCAAATGAAATTTTGGTGTGTCGAGGAATTTTTGATAAAATAATCTTGAAATGGAAAATCGTTTGCAAACAAAAAAATGTGACATATATCTTCCTTCTTTCCACACAAATAATTTGGAGAATCAATAACATTTTTTTCTTTGTAGATCAGAATTCAATAAACAACTGTGTATCAGTTTTGCATAAATTATGTTAGTAACTCTATTACCATGAAGAAAAAAACATTTGAAAAACAATATAATACTTATGTAAATCTGCGAGAATTAGTTTTAAATTTCTGCACAGCAGTGAAAATTCCAACATAATTTCGTATTCAAAGAAGCAAAATATGCTAGTCCGATATAATACCTCAATCGAGAATTCGTTAAGGTGGGTCGACACAAAAGTGCATTATTTATTGTCGATAAATAATCATTATACAAACATTTAATTGATACAGGCCTTCAATAATTTTGCATGAATTTTTTGGTATTTGTTTTAATAAAAATCGGAAACGTCGTTTCGGCTGCGAATATATTAATTGTGAGCAAAAAGGTTGGTATCAATTTATGCACAATGCAATTATCTATAAATACGTATTAAAGACGGTCCAAAACATTAAAATATTTATGAAAAAAACATTGATGAAGATGAAAATAAAGAATTTTAATTTCAGATTCTTTTTTTTATTAAAAACCTGACCAAACCATCTTTGGACGTGTTAATTCATAATTATATTATCTATAAATAAAATCCAAGATTTAAGCACTAAAAAACTCTGTTTGCAGTCAAAACGATTTTCCAATTTCACTGAAAAATATGGAAAAATGAATTCATATAAAATATTGAAAGCCGATATTGGTCTCTGTTCTTGGTAGATCAGAATTCAATAAACAACTGTGTATCAGTTTTGCATAAATTATGTTAGTAACTCTATTACCATGAAGAAAACGTTTAGGAACTTTTGTATCACTGGTTTTATAAACTATAATTTTTTAAAGAAATCTTCACCCACAATAACTTTGAAAAAGTACGGGCCTGACACAAAGTAAATATTTACCTATTACTGTGGAATCATTAAATTTCGTGTGGGCCAATTTTCGTGGATTGCTTAAATTTTACAGGTTCGTGGGGACGTAATTTCGTGTATTCTCTTAAACCTACAAAGGAAATATGACTTTATTACCCTAATTTATTAATTCGAGGAGGATGTTAATTCGTGGATTAGAGGTACCCACGAATTCCACGAAAATTGAGCCACCACGATATCTAATGATTCCACAGTATTTCCCTTTGTACTTTCGTTTCGATCGCTTCATAAATTTAAGAGTAAAATTTGAACCCCCCCCCCCCCTCCCTTTATAGTTTCATCCTTTTTTATTTGATTTTTAAAGATTTTTCTCTATATATATAACACTACCTCAGAACGCTTTCACTCAAGTAACAGCTTTTCTGCTCAATTGATTTTCAAAACTAAGATATTTCTCTTTACATTCCTATGTAAAAACTTGACTCCCCAATTGTGGCCCCATTGTACACCCGGGGAAATTGAATCTACATTACCTGAGAATGCTTCCACGCAAGTTACCGCTTTTCTGGCCAATTGGTTCTAGAGAAGAAGATTTTTAAAGATATTTCTCTATATATTCCTATGCAAAATATTCGACCCCCAATTGTGGCCCCACCGTACCTCTGGGGATCATGATTTGAACAAATTAAATCTACACTACCTGACAATGCTTCCATGCAAGTTACAGCTTTTCTGGCCAGATGGTTCTTGAGAAGAAAACTTTTAAAGATATTTTTCGATATATTACTATGTAAAAATTCGACCCCCATTGTACCCCCGGGGATCATGATTTGAACCAACTTGAATCTACACTACCTGAGAATGCTTCCACGCAAGTTTCCACTTTTCTGGCCAATTGGTTTTAGAGAAGATTTTTAAAGATATGTCTCTATATATTCCTATGCAAAAAATTCGACCCCAAATTGTAGCCCCACCGTACCTCTGGGGTTCATGATTTGAACCAACTTGAATCTACACTACTTGAGAATGCTTCCATGCAAGTTACAGCTTTTCTGGCCAATTGGTTCTTGAGAAGAAAATTTTTAAAGATATTTTTCTATATATTCCTATGTAAAAATTCGACCCCCATTGTGGCCCCATCGTACCCCCGGGGATCATGATTTGAACAAAATAAATCTACACTACCTGAGGATGCTTCCATGCAAGTTACAGCTTTTCTGGCCAGATGGTTCTTGAGAAGAAAATTTTTAAAGATATTTTTCTATATATTCCTATGTAAAAATGCGACCCCCATTGTGCCCCCATTGTACCCCCGGGGATCATGATTTAAACAAAATTGAATCTACACTACCTGAGGATTCTACCACGCAAGTTAAAGTTTTTCTGGCCTATGGGTTCTAAAGAAGAAGATTTTTACAGATATTTTTCTATATATTCCTCTATAAAAATTCGACCCCCAATTGTGGCCCCACCGTACCCCCGGGGATCATGATTTGAACAAACGTGAATTTACACCACCTGAGGATGCTTCCACGCAAGTTACAGCTTTTCTGGCAATTGGTTCTACAGAAGAAGATTTTAAAATACACCATTACTTTTTTACTAAATCCTAATTATCTCCCTGTGAAAGAGGGCCTGGCTCTTCATTTGAACAAACCTGAATTCCCTTCACCTAAGGATACTTTATGGCAAGTTTGGTTGAAATTGGCCCAGTGGTTCTTGAGAAGAAGATGAAAATGTGAAAAGTTTACGACGACGACGACAACGACAGACAACAGACAAATTGTGATCAGAAAAGATCACTTGAGCCTTTGGCTCAGGTGATCTAAAAATACCAAAATGTATACTTATGATGATTATCTTATAATCGAACTTTTTTACATTTACCTTTAGTCTTTATTCAGTCCAGGTAGATGAAATTGTTTTATTATCAATTATTACAATACAATTGGACCGTTTAACGTAAATAACTCTAGATATACAGCATAGATAATGACTTAATATTTTAATGATATATTTAGATAACAATATAACACTCTAAGAATGATAACTGCACTGACACAACAATAATTATAGAAATAAAACTATTTTTACCTTTAAACACTACTATGGTTTCGGTCACTAAACAATTTTGATTAAGTGCAAGTTAGAATGAATATTAAAGTTTTAAAATTATTTTACTAAATGTTTTAGTGTGCGTTAATGCAGATGGGTTGACCCTCAAAGTAATTCAGGCACCCTTTTAATGAAAACAAATGATATTGACGAATCATCAATAATGTGTTCGTACAATTTATGATTTTACATTGAGATAGTTTACGTTGAGATCTTGGTTCGCTCAGAAAAAAAGATATTCCCATATAAAAATAAATACCAATTTTAAGATTCAATTAGATCACCTCTTCCCAACTGCAATTCAAGAACAAACAATTCGTGATTTCCTTCTTTTTTTTTTTTTTTTACTTTTCAATCATTTGAAGAAATTAGCAAATACATTTGTAGACTGTGTAATATTGCCTGAAATAATGGGAAAACATGAACCTCAACAAATAACGAATGAGAATGACATGAAATGATATTTTTGTGTTACTTAAACAAAACATCTAAAACTAAACAATCATACAAAACAAACAAACAAACAAACAAACACAGTTAAAAAAACAAAACAAAAACAAAAAAACGAACTGGCAAAACAAGACAAAAAATCTATGTAAAAATTTATGAAATTATTTCCCTTTCTACTTTCGATTCTGTTTCTTGTGTTTTATCAGAAAAACAATATTTTCAAGAAAACTTAAGCCAAATCTAAAGCTAAATCAGATCAAGTATTTTACAAGAAATATCCATGTATGTTAATACAGATAGAAAGAATGTTTTTGTGTGTTCTAAACATACCCGAATTCCTCAAATGGCAACAAATAATTGTTATATACCCAACATACATGTGTTCTATTTTTTAAAACTATACATACAGGTAACTTACAATAAAGTTGTGGGTGGGTCCGGAGGAATTGGCTTGTTCTATACATCTATACCCAATCCGACACTTGACCCTACCTTTTGCCAACCATTACAATGTTGAATTAACACACGGCTCTATAATCCACAATACACGTATTCAAATACTTTCATTGTTTCTTTTATCTTTACTTTATATCTTCAAACAGACTATTCGTTTTGATGTTAATTTAAGGCAGTGTAATTTTTTCATAAAAATTCAAAATAATTGTTTTAAAAGTTTTTATTTGTCATTTACAAAATACAATAACTGCACTTTTCATCAATTATTACTTTTATTTTTATTTATTTTTTACACGTTACACTGATGATTTACATACTATTTTAGATGATATACAGTAGAAATTCATACAGTAGTTCAGACATTTAAAGTAATTGTTTTAAAAATACCAGTATATCTAACAACCGGTTTATTGAAATTTTTGTCATTTTTAACACAGAAAATTATTAAAAAAGGTACAAAAGCACAGGAAAAGACAAAATCTATCAAAAATATGTGTAAAAATACATCAAATATAAGTATAAAGTTTTACTTGTATTGTTTTCAATATGATACATATGTCCATTGACAATATGCCTCATGGAACTGGCAATAATATTTGGAATATATATATATAGTACATCCGCATCTGATGACGGGGCCTCGGTTATTACTAATATGCAGATATATTTACATTCATAAATATGTGTACATATAAATTGACCATTTTGTGCAGATAAAACAATCTACACAGCTACAAAGATAATGACTGAGATGTGCATGCTTGTCCGAAATAATACCTAAATCGTGTATTTGAAGAATTCGTTAAGGTGGGTCGACACACAAGTGCATTATTTAATTGTCGATAAATAATCCTTAAACAAACATGAAATTGATACAGGCCTTCAAAAATTTTATATGAATTTTTTGGTACATGTATTTGTTTTTATAAAAATCGGAAACGTAGTTTCGGCTGCGAATATGATAACTGTGAGCAAAAAGTTGGCCTCAATTTATTCACAGTGCAATTTTCTATAAATACGTATTAAAGACGGTCCAAAACATTATAATATTTATAAAAAAAAAACATTGATGAAGATGAAAATGAAAAATTTTAATTGCAGATTCCTTTTTTAATTAAAAACATGACCAAACCATCTTTGGACGTGTTAAATAATAATAATATTACCTATCAATAAAGACCAAGATGTAAGCTCTAAAATACTCTGTTTGCAGTCAAAACAATTTTCCATTTCACTTTTAAAAAATGGAAAAATGGACTCATATAAAATATTGAAAGCTGATATTGGTCTTTGTTTTGTAAAATCATATCTCAAAAAAGATTCTGTATCGATCCATCAAATGAAATTTTGGTGTGTCGAGGAATTTTTATAAAAAAATCTTGAAATAGAAAATCGTTTGCAAACAAAAAAGAATGACATATATCTTCCTTCTTTTCACACATACAGTTTGGAGAATCAATATTATTATTTTCTTGTAGATCAGATTTCAATAAACAACTGTGTCTTAGTTTTTCATGAATTATGTTAGTAACTCTATTACCATGAAGACAACGTTTAGGAACTTTTGTATTACTGGTTTTATAAAGTATTATTTTTTAAAGAAATCTTCACCCATATTAACTTGGAAAAATCACTGGCCTGACGCAAAGTAGAAATAATAATAATAAGGTACATATTTAACTATTATTTCCCTTTGTACTTTCGTTTCGACCGCTTCACAAATTTAAGAGAAAAACAAATAACAAATGATTTGATTTAGATGAAAGCTTAGATATAATATTCAATAACTTCAAATGTATGTTAATATAGATTTTAATGTCATGGTTGTACTCTAGAATTAAATGAATTTCGTAAACGATAGTATATGAATGACAATCTCCACCTTTATTAGTTTACATATGTATACTGTTTATATAAAGTTGGCCAAGTAGATACCATTGGGTAGGTCCGGAGGAATTGGGTAAACCTATTCACACGAATACCAATTTCAACACATGACTACCTTTTTCGACTATAGAAACGTAAAAGGCAAGATATTTGTAAATTGCTAACCATATTGATTTTACAATTGATATGAAAAACATGCCTGCAGTTCGATAATTGAAACCCTATAATGATTTATTCTTGTATGCACAAGTGGACGCGAGCAGTTGTAATGTATGTTGGATCAAAAAGCGGCTAAGGTCGCCGATTCGAACCCTGCTATGGTAACTTGATATTGTGTCTATAGAAAGCTATATATATATATATATATATATATATATATATATATATATATATATATATATATATATATATATATATATTCAATAAATCCTTTTTCTTGGTACCGGGGATGAATAAGCACCAAAAAAAAGTCCAATGCTCAAACAACTTTTATCTATAGCGCTTTCGCCCTACCGGGCTCTTCAGTAGATTTAAAAACAAAGTAAACAAGAACATTGTTTACTTTGTTTTTAAATCTACTGAAGAGCCCGGTAGGGCGAAAGCGCTATAGATAAAAGTTGTTTGAGCATTGGACTTTTTTTGTGCTTATATATATATAGAAGAAGCACTAGCAAACCAACAACACTCGTTATCTAAAGTGTCGGATCAAAAGATACAAGGTTATAAGATGAGATATAAAAAAGCACTAAAAATAACCAACGACAAAACGATAAAATTCAATAATTTTATGTTCAATGGAGAACACTACCTTCAAGTCAGTGGCACTGCTATGGGCACCAAAATGGCACCATCTTATGCCAATATATTCATGGGTAATCTAGAGCGTAGCCTACTAACACAGTCACCCTTCAAACCTCTTAGTTGGTTGCGCTTCATAGACGACATCGAAATGAAGTGGGTTGACAACAGAAACAACCTCGATGATTTGTCAATTCTTTCCATCATTCTATCAAATTTACGACTGAAATTTCCTCATTCAACAACACGTTTCTTGACACTACTTCAACTTTAGTCGATGGTAAACTCGATTTCAATCTTCATACTAAACCTACAGATTCCCACCTCTATTTAATGACGTCTAGCTGCCACCCACCTCATACGTTTAGAGGCATACCAAAAGGCCTAGCCACCAGAGTCAGACGTATTTGTTCAACTCAAGAACTATACTCTGAGCAAAGTCAACTCCTAAAATCCCACTTATGTGCCAGGGGCTACAGCTCGCACTCTGTACAGAATGCAATTGATGATTTAGCTAAAGAGGATCGTTTATCCCTTCTGAAATATAAACCCAAAAACGAATTGTCACTACTTACCACCCTGTCCTTAGGGGCCTAAATGCAGTCTTAAAGAAGAACCTACCAATCCTTTACAGCAATGATAAAATGGTTGAGGTTTTCAAAAAACCCCCAATGGCAGCTTTCAAGCGCCCTAGAAACCTTAAGGACATGGTGGTAAGAACCAAACTAAAGAACCCTCTGCCTAATGGTGGCTTTAGAACTTGTTCTGACACCAGATGTCTGTTGTGCAAACACAGCTCTGATGCAGACGACTTCTCTAGCCCCATTACTGGCCGTACTTACAAAATTTTCGCAAATACTTCTTGTCGTACGGACAATTGTGTATATCTCATCAATTGTAAATTTTGTCAGAAACAATACGTAGGGGAAACAGGAGACCTCCGAAGGCGCATCAATAATCATCGTTCCACCATCAAAACTAAGAAAATTAAAGAACCCGTCGGGGAACATTTTAATTTAGATAATCACAAATGGGAGGACATGATGGTTTTGGTCATTGATCACAACCCTAACTGGACAGATGCGGAGAAAAAAAACAAAGAAAAATTTTGGATGCATAGACTGAAGTCATTCCGCCCTGACGGCATTAACAAATTAAGTGACTTCACCAAAATGAACATCAACTAAGTACTGATTTGTTTTCGTAGCAATATCACCATCTTCATCTTTTTCGGTCCATGTACAAACTATTAATCATGTTATTTATTCAAATTATTAGCTATTTCCTTAATCGGTTTTGTTCTTTTGCTTTATTTCACTTCCATTAGTTTTTACATTCATGATTATTTATGTGGTCTTTTACAGGGCCAATCTTCCCTACAAACTTTCACTACGAATTATCTTACTAGTACAACTTAATTAACAGCAACCCCCAATTAGCAAGTTAATTCGTTCGGGTTATCTTTCAGCACTTCTTCACAGACCGTCCGCTGCGTCGGACGGGATTTTTCTTTCTCGGGCTCGAATTCTTAAATATAAAGATGTAGCTGCCACGTTTTGATCCGGTGTTTAAACATTATCTAGTTTTTATATATTATTTAGTTTAGTTTAGTGCTAGTTTTGTAGATGTTTTTCTTCTTTCTTATGTAGTTTTTATTTCGTTGTCCTGAAGAAGGGACGGGTTGTCCCGAAAATTTGACAATATTTTACTTTATTGTTCGTGTCGTTGGTTATTTTTAGTGCTTTATATATATATATATATATATATATATATATATATATATATATATATATATATATATATATATATATATATATATATTATTGAAACTTTTCTCTCTAATTTATTATTTTCCTCTTACACCAAGAATGCTAATAACTTTAACAAATGGTTAAGCACAAGTAAGAAGTATATAATTATGATATCTAAATTCAATAAGATAGAAAATCCTTTACTTTCAGCAAAGCAAGAATGGATAGTCTGTATATTTATATAATTTTTTTACTTACCACACCATAAGAACGTCATATACTATTTAGAAAAAGAACATTGAAAAGATTTTTTTAAGATCAATAAGTGCAACCGAACGGTTTATTTAGAGAACTCTAGATAAGCAACACTGTCTGATAACAACTAATTATTTTTTCAGATATATTTTCAAAACAAAAAAATAACACTTTAAAAACGATAATTGGACTGACCCATCAAAAATATATGAATAAAACTGTATTGTACCAAAACATAAATGGTTAATCAAATCATTGGACAGGTATATTTCAATTATCATTCAGTTGATGATAAATAAATTCTTTAAAAAATTACTTTTTAGATGTGGTAAAACTGAACTTTTACAAAAAAGGTAATAATTCCAGAAATAAGAGTAGGGATTGATTCCTCTGTAGTTTCATTGTTGAATGCCAAAAAAGTGGCCATGAAATTTTTATATAATATTTTTATATGAAGCACATGCTTATGTAAATGTATGAATATATTGTAGAAAAATTCCATTGGGCGTTTAAGTTATCACATTCCGTCAAATCTAAAATAAAAAAAAACTAAAGAATTTTGTAACTGATATTTGAATATAATTCTCTTTTTTTGTTTTAAATTTTGAATAAAATTTGCAAGTAAATTGCATCAAATTGATTATTCATTTAAACAAATTAAAATTAACAAAAATAATCATTATGTCTGGAAAAGGAGTAATTCATAAGATTAAATTTTTCTTGAAATGCAAAAAGCAGCAAAAAAAAGTATATGTGTTGCAGAGGACATCTCAATAATAATGTGTTAAAAAAGCAAAAGAAAAAATATCAACACTGCAACGTTCTGTTTCTCTGCCAATGTAAAAAGCATCTGGTCTAACGCAATTTACAAAGAATAGTAAGAAGGAAAATTTATACAACATTTAACAATTGTTTCCCTTTGTACTTTCGTTTCAATCGTTTCATACATTTTGAAGGAAAAGCAAAATAACAAATATTTGAATTACTATTAAGGTTTGATTAAATTATTCAAGAACTTAAAATGTATCATAATGTTGATGTAGATAATTATTCAATGTGTTTAGAATTCATTCAATTTTGTAAACGACAACTAAATGATATTCTCAACTTACATGTGTTTTACAAGTGCATAACGTTTATATAAACTGGGCCTTGCACATAAGTGTGGGTAGGTACGAAGTAATTGTGTTATCCTATGCCAATTCTATTTCATGACCGCCCTTTTTTAGCTGTATAAATGCAGGATACAATTACTTACTAATTAGTAATATATTTTAAAGACCTATAATGGGTACAGTTTCATGCTTTTATAATTTGAATGGAAAATAACCACAGTAATGATTAAGTGGTAAAGGAATCTCTCCATAATGATTTATTGTTATATTTACCAGTGGAACATTTGTAATAGGGTAAAGGACTATACGCGAACAAAGGTACCAGGTTCCAGCTCCGCTATGGTAAAGTGATATTGTGTTTTTACACTTTTATCTACATTGTCTTTATCTACTCAGCTGTAGTTTGAAGCTATACATCCAGTGATGAACATGTGCCCCGTAACAACTTATATCTGCTCAAGTGAATAATTTATATCAAATATGACATGCTTGAAAAGAAACTAATAAATTCAAAAAAACAATTCTAGAGTGTCCAAATTATCTTTTTTTCATATTAGTTATCTTTTTTTTTTTTTTAAATTTTTAGATATTGATTTACATACTGATACCATACCATTAATTAACTCATTAATTTGCTTTCTATAATTTACAGTAGATACTGGTATGTTGACATTGTCTGTATAATTATAAATAATCAAATCATAAAAGTTGCCTTTTATAATGTACAGTAGATATGGGTATGATGATATTGTTATATATATATATAATTATCGATGACAATGCAACATACAAACATGGTCCCGCATTTTCTACAATCCACTGCGTGTGTATTCAAATGCTCTCTTTTGTTTTTATTTTTACGACTTCAAACACACAAATCCTATTGATAGCATTTAAAGCCCCCCCCCCCCCCTCCCCAATTTGTTTGCCTTTAAAGAATTTTTTTATATTTAAGTTTCATATTTATGTGGATTCCAATAAAAATCATACAAACTTCAATCATGATGATTTTGTCTTTTATTTCTAAACTTAATGACATTTCACTTTCATAAGAAATTTAAAACAGAAATGTTTAAAAATTTGATAAATAAGGGGTTATCTGGAACCAGACTGATATTTTAAAAATACTCTAGAAAATAGAGTATTGTAATTTGAGGTCTATTATTGTTGAATATTGTGCCTATTATTAGTAACAAATGCATGCAACAAAAATCTCCTACACTTATTTGGTGTAGAGATCAACCTTAAGCTGTATTTCTATATATTTTTTTGGAATAACAAGATAGAGTTGTAGAGTTGCGCCTCTTTCCATAGAACTGCATGTAATTATTGTTACTTTAAATTTGTTACATCTTTATTAATTTTTCATCATCACGGACAAGTTTTCAAAATACGTTTAGTAAGTAAAAAAAAGTATTAATTATTAATTTAGCGTGACATCTGTACAGTTTTTAAACGTAGTACTCACCGAAATATATTTTATAGATTTACCATTTTATAGATTTACCATTTTATAGATTTACCATTTTATAGATTTACCATTTTATAGATTTACCATTCAGCCCATTAAGTCACTTTAGTAACAATAAATAAAAAAGAAAAAGAAAATAACTAGGATTGAGAGAAAAAAGTAAAGAAAAATAAATATACACTGTACTTAATACATAAGTATGCAACTATCAGTTGTACGTGTATGATACTTTGGTTTAATGTAAGAATTAATTATTATGTTCATTAACGATATCATTGAAATATAATTACTAGCTACATACGCATAATCAATGAATATAAGTATTTTGTAATCTAACGATGAAAGAGGGTTTATCTAGCGATATAACAATATATGGCGTTTCAATTTTCGACAGAATTATCAGAGCAAAATATACAAAATCAGTTCTTCTGTGGGTTTGCAAGGAATCTACCAGTCTCTATTTGTAATGGTACACTATCACATCTAAACTTGCCCTACATCACTAACTTACCCAAAGTCAATATTCTGAAGTTAGTACATGCTTCACACCTCGAACAATGGAATCATGCTGAAACCAAATGGCAAGGTACACATCAAGGCCACACACAGCTCAGGAGCCATTCTACTGTTACCACAGTATATTTTATTGTACTCGGAAAAAGTCCATCAACATATACTTAGAGTACTATCTTAAAAGCACTATTATACTATTATAAAACAGATTTAAGTAATTTTAACAGTCTGAAGACGTCGGGGCATTAGTAAGTTTTACTGATAGAGAATATCAGTTTGTAGATAACATATTATTATTTACAGAAATATTCTTAAATAATTAAAGTCTGAGAAAGTCAACTGCACTGACGAAATATGAAAAGAAAAGTAACACCGTAAAATATAACAGTTACTATTATTTCCCTTTGCACTTTCGTTTCGATCGCTTCATAAATTACATAGGTAAAACGAATAACAAATGTTTCAACTTATGCAAAAGTTTAAACATAATATTCAAAAATTCTAACTTCATGTTAATGCAAACGGCAGGTCCATCATTGAATTTTAAAATTCGATGAATTTTGTTAACGACAACAACTAAATAAAATTGGCAGCTATTAGTGTTTGGAAATGTTTATCGCGTTTATATAAGGTTGATCTCCGCCTGGCATTGGGCAGGTCCGCCGGATTTGGTTTATCCTATTAAATGAATACACCATATCTAACATATGACTGCCTTTTTCGCTGTTAGAAATAAATAATATTGGAGTTAACAAATTAATTCACAATCCGCAAAATGTGTTAACTTTAATATTCAATATAATTTTCAAAACCAGAATTTTTAGAAACAGGTCTTATATCTAAAAAAAATTGATTAATGAATTTGCTCCAATCATACTTCTATTTTAAGGTGGCTCTATACACCACTTTTTGATGACGCAGTACGCAAAAAAGTAAACCTGGAAGCATGCAATTCCGGTACTGGCTGATTTAAACTGAGGCAAAATGTATGGGGAACCGCTCTTTTGAAAAATTTGTTAAATGAATAGATTTAATTTGATAATTGGAAAATTCACTACTTTCAAGTAATGTGGTATGTGACACCTTCACGTTGTGTGGTATTATTTATCGAAATAAACAATAAAATCAAGTATAATTTTTTTAATAGTTTCTTTCCCATCATCGATATGTTACACCGTAGCGCAGTGGATTAGTGGGTTCACTACAAACCTATCGGTCATGAGTTCGATTCCCGTTGAGAACAATAAATTTTGTAACTTTCCAAAATTTTCTAAAAAGTATTTTATGGATGAATACTGTGAAAGAAAATTCTAAACCGGTGAAAATATTTCAATTATAATATAATACTTTAATGCACATTAATATCGACATATGTTCTTTACCACCTCAAGGGGATGGGAGGGTGGCTTTGAATTTCTCTCAGGTTGGGATACATTAATCCTATTAGCCTAGTCAATTTTCCCCTTTATTTATTTGACTAAGTTTTGCATTAAAGCGAATATATTCAGTTATTCAGGCCTATAATGAAATATGTATGTATTTATCATTCCAACATTATATTTAGGAAATTTTCTTCAACTCAGAAATTAAGTCCCCAAGGTGTTTGGGCCTTGGGACTTAGGAACGATAACCCTTACCTGAGGAACTTTCATACCAAATAAAAGTTTATTTGCAATGGTTTTCATTCAATTTTTTATGTCACATTTTTTAAATACATTTTCTTATAATATCAAGCAACTTTTTCAGATGATTTGTCAACAGAGTAAGAAAATGTGAAAAATTATATTTTTGGGAAATACTAAAAAAATTGCAATAATAACATTTTTGAATGTTAAGAAGTGTTACATTTTTTTTATGTGTCCGAAGGAAATATCCATTATATGACAACAAATTTCTCTCAATTTGTTAATAGCTAACTTTTTAAAAAATATTTTACAAAAACACGAAAAAACATTTAAAAATTCTTTAAAAATACTTATAGTATCCCTATCATCATTTTAATATTTGATCAGTATATATTTTGTGGTCTTCTATTGAAAATTGGAATAAACTGTGGGTGTATAGAGCCACCTTAATAATTCATTCCAATATTTGTATCAATTAAAATGTGTCCTTGTGACCTTTTCTGTTAGCCTGAGACAATTGTTTTTGAGAAAGGTAGTTTTTTATGACAGTTTATATCTTAAATAGGGTGATTATATAGATATTTTAGATGATAAACATATCTGAAAATGAGTAAACTAATTGTTTTTCCCAGAATGTTTATATAGATTTTGTTATTCTAAACAAAGAGTACTTTTTTTAAAAAAAATTGATACAAGGAAGTAGTTTCAAGGTTATTTTAAATAGGGAAGATAGATTACCATAGCCTGAAATCATTTTAAATCCTTGATTGAAAAATAAAGATAATAAAATAATTTTTTAATGATAATAATCAAATACTGGAATTATTTCTTTATTCTCAAGTTAAGCAACGGGTTCAATAGCAATGTGAAACAAGTAGGCGACAAACGTCGGTAGTATGGTCACTCAATGCTGTGCTTTTTGTGTTTAGACATGAGGTTATCTACATTGTCTCACCCAGCTGAATTAGGTACCAACTTACGCTGCTCACCCTGCTGTGATAGACTGGGGTACATGCAGGAGATGACTCTCATCCGCTAAGCACGACGGGAATCGGGGTTACGACCTTATTCGACTCTTTAATTACAATACTACACTGTACATAGTTTGTGCAAATATTTGATTTGTTTAATAAATAGGCCTTCCCCTCACATACTTTTCAGATAATATATCTGGAATTATCATTATTATTATTTAAATGTTTTGAGAATTTCAAATAAACATATTAAATGAGATACAGAGATTGACAAATCTTAACTTTTGCCTTTTAAAATGCGCAGTAAAATGCTGAAGAAATATATATTAAATATGATGTCAAACTATCTTATCAAATAATCTCTTAATCTTAAGTTTTCGTTACAAATACACTGAATAATACTAGAATAACACTAGCAACTGATATTAAGTGACTTTGTTTTGTTCTAACGTTTGTAATGTATAGAAAATGTACGGGATTATTTTTCTCTGGAATTCTTTCAAGTTTATGATTTGTCCAGGAATCTATAACTTAATCGTTAATATCCATTCAGTAAGTTAAATGTTTTCACCATGTCTAACTCTAAGTTTACACATGAAAGTGTTTTGAGAAATACTAATTATTGAGTTTATTCTTTTTGTACAAACATGTATATTCTTCTCAATATACACCACTGTTAAGCTCTTAGGATCACAAAACAGATTTCTATACATTGTCTTATTATTGTTAGATAAATAATTAACTATGAAGGCATAATAAAAGAGACACGAACAAGCAAAGAAAAAACATACAAAAACAAAACAAAAAAAAATTAAAAAAAACAAAAAATACGCAAATACACAACTGTATTTGAAAAAGATCGTTAAAAAGTCAAGCAACACTTGTTTTATTTTTTTTTCAATACAGTCATTTTTATACAAAACAAACCATGAACAATTCACAAATGTAAATCTTTTTAGATAAAAAAAGGAATGGGGGAGACTTCATCAGAGAGTATCGATGACAAAAACCACAAAGTAGTTAAAAGCCATGTCACGAAAACATTAATTGTTGAAACACCTTTGCTGCAAAATTGGATGATATGACAAAATCTCAGCTCTATATGATTTTAAAACAAGTTTGTCAGAGTGTGTTTAAGAAAAGTTTCTTTTTCAGACATAAGTTGGTACAATAAGCTTCGTTTTAATGCCTTTAGCATGGATTGGAAAAATATATCTATTAGACGAGTCTGACCACATATTGGGAAGATTCACAGTTGGTAAAACACAAGATGGCGGTGGTTAGGTACAACGACAATTGGCGGGATTCCTAGCCATCATACTCTATGATCATCTCCTTCTAATTAAGACACAGGTATGAGATTATTCTTTCATCTGTCATGTCCAATTGGTATTAAATTTTATTTTCAAACTCACAATCAATCCAAGTCAGGCAAAACTGAACGCATTGCTAATAATCACCCTCTCACAAATTGTTCCCGGAATGATCTCGACTTATCCCCGTACGAGCTTTGTTAAATCTGAAGATTTGTAACCCTGGAGTTATGGGTTGTATTCAGAACCATTTTGTTCAAGATATTTTCTAGCAGAGTCAACATCAGTCGGGACCATTCTACTAATTAGAAAGTTGTTTCCTACCTGGAACCATACTGTGATTACCTGCGTTTTGCGAGTCTAATTATTCTCAGGTAACCCAACAGTGCGGGTCTGATATTCTTCTACCTCGACAGTGCACCTTTTCTCTTTTCATTGGAAGGCCTAATCAAATGCGGAATGACAGACAACTTTAGAAAAGCGGATTACACGGGAAGAAAGCCGACTTCAATTAACGACACAATTAGATGTAAATTAAGCCACATTCTTACTGTCGCCCCATTATTACTTGTCCATCTATATGATTAGACCCTTTCATCGACAGTTCCAGATCGGTTGCAATTAATAACATCGCATACTGGAAGCGGCTTAGTTCAATTAATTGTTGATTGATTAAGAAAAATAAAATATGTTTCAGGATTTTGTATCTGTGGCGCTTCGTTGTTGTTGAATAATCATTGTTTTTGTCAGTAGATATTGATTTTGTCCATGAAATAAAGAATGCATTGGCGTTTTAATCTTAATGAGAATAATGTGGCCATTGAAAGACCGTCCTGGCGTTAAATCTGATGAGAAATTCCCCTAATCCTGACATTCAAAATGTTTGTTAATATCTTTTAATCTATCATGCTGTTTGAAAATAAATCACAGAACATTACAGATAGTGTAATTAATAGGTTTTGGCTGAAATAGAAATCGCTTTTTTAGTTTAAAAATTCAAATTATTGGACTTTTGAGACATCTCTCTCTCTCTCTCTCTCTCTCTCTCTGAGTCTCTTTCTCCACAGAGAGAGAGAGAGAGAGAGAGAGAGAGAGAGAGAGAGAGAGAGAGAGAGCCTCTAGAAAAACAAGCACTTACAATCAGGCGCATGATAGTACGAGTAACCAATAAGAGATACATGTTACTGACACTTACATAGGTATCATTTAATCTCTTATATAAAAAATATTATATATCAACTGCATTTAAAGTAAGAAGGATTGCATTTTGAAAAAAAACGATTAAATATCAATCTTAAACACAGTAATTAAGGCTTTTCAGAGTGATAAAATTGGATCTACAAATTACATTAAAATTTTTAAAGTTTAAATAAAATCCCCTTATATTTTGTTTTTATTCCAAATGCTACAACTCTGTATTAATAGCTTGTGTTATATGTTTAATCCTTGTTTTAAAATTCGGAGAAGGTGAATGTTTGCAATGTCTGTTGCCGATTCCTCCTGAACAAGGACACAAAGTAAAAAACAACAACATATCCAGATAGAAAATTCAATTTGAAATTTTAATTCTAGAAAAGAGGGGCTTGCAACATTAGCAACATTCAAGTGCTCTTAAAATCATATATACAAGGATCATTTGTTGTAGTTTTCAGTAGCTATAAAAGATTTTGTTCAGACGGTATCAGGATGTAACCAAGACAGTTCCTTGTGATGGAAATGGTTCACACGTCCAGTCTCATAATGGGAGACGAGATATTCCGTCGGATTACCGGTATTTCTAAACACTGATTAGACCACCGCTTCACCATATGGCGATCGCAACTTGATTTTCCGTCAATTGTCATGTTAGCTTTTTTCAATTGTTACCTTTACAAAAGTCAAGCAACTGAACCAAGGTTAGCCTTCAGAAACCGGGCCGTTTGCTAATGCTACGTGTTTGTTAACAGCATGTAGAAAAAGGAGCAAGGTTTGCCAATGGTTTATGAAATATTTAATTTCGTTTTTTTTAGGTTTTTTAAAAAGAATCATTATATCCAAAACATGATAAGAATCTTTCTTGTATGAGTTACCAACAGAAACATGTGGAAAATTAACAGTTTTATTAATCATAAAAAGAGCTATCAAAATATAGAATCTTTTAGACGCAATACTTGTATTTTATCGTTTACATCGGAAAAAATATTGATAAAACCATTAAGGAGGAGTAATTATCTTAATTAATTGTTTCTCTTATATCAACACTGTTGTAGTGATTCATTACTGTTCAATGATGCAAGAGGATACTTAATAAACTACACAGCAGATAAAATTCAGTTACCTTTCATAGACACTGATGGATTAAAATTGCTTTAAGTCCCATCGGGTGACCTCCCCTTTTTTGCGCTGACTCTTAAGTAATTAAGGTAATTGGAAGATAAATATTTCATTTTAGGAGGCAAACATGGAGTTGGGAAAGCTGGGGTGATGACATTACAATGCGGTCGGTAATTTGCTAAAAATCCTCATAAAATAAGCTTGCGAAGGACGCCTGGCATTTAGACTCCATTGTTTGGTTGTTGATTTATTCTCCAACCAAACGAAAACCTCAAGGGTGCCAATTGGCTTTTACAAAATTTGCCTTGTGGTTATGCATGTATCAGTTGCTTGGTGTTTACATTTTGAAAAATGCGGAGCTTCAAATCACCGGAATCCAACATCTTCATAACGTTAATCACCGGAAGTGAGGGGTATCACTATTACAAAAGCTTTTCAGTGTTAGTATAGCATCTAGTTCAAAAATTCATGTCTGTTCAAAACGAAAGAGAAAACTTTTAAAATAGTGGATTAATTATGTATGTTAACCAGAGGTATTGATCAGAATGATAATTTATATTCTTTATACTTGAAGTCTTTTTTTTTTGGCAAATTGCTAACAATTGAAAATAATTATTTTGAAATGAACGTTCACTGAAATAAGTCGGCTGTATTACTTTTATTGATATAGCCAAATGATTCAATGTTTTAATTCACAGAACTACTTTTTAATAATCAATGATCAAGAATAGAAAGAAAATATAATTTATTTATATCATCGTCCTGTAACTAGAGCATTTGCTTTGAGAAATGATAATTCCCTGTCTAATGAGAAATATGGAAGGGAATTCCCACCAATAGTCTATGTATCTTGCTTTTCTTGTATTCTTTAGTAAATTTTCACATCATGTATTTCATTTTATTGGTTTCCTATCTATGCTTGTCAAATTTCCATTTAATTCTTTTTTATTCTTTATCTTTTACCTAATTCTATGTTGTAATATTCTTTTCTAATCATTGTCAGTTTTTACCTTTTTCTTATAATTATATTCATATCGGTTCCTTACTACATTATTTTACGAAGCCCTTTTGCAAACGCGAAATTGATTACGCAAATCATGAAGCGCTTACAATGAAGACGAATACAAGTTTTTAACTCTGTATTATGACGTCAAGCGGTAGTGTGTTTGCTAAATTGCTGGTGTCATAATGCAGCCTAAACTTCATTCAAATTAAAAGTGCTTTATGTTAAGTTTTGCGTAAATGGATTCGCGTTTGTAGTAGAGGTAAGCAAAATGTAGTAAAGAATTGGTATGAATACACTACTTAAAGAAAGAAGTAAGGGTTTACACGGATAAGAAGAGACTATTGAAACATAGAATTAGTTTAAACACAAAGAATAAAAAGAATCAAAGTGATATTTGATAAGTATGATTATGAAAACAAAAGTAACATACAAGTATAAATGCACGGAAGAATAAAGAAGTAAGCATAATAAGAATAAAGCCAGGGATGTCGACTTTTGGTGGTAATTTTCTTCACAGAGCAAACAATTTCTTGTATTGTACATGTACTTGTTCATGATCATATATTAGAAAGCGATTTTAAATATTCAAAGTAGATGACCATTTTGGAAATAATATTTGTTAAATGATTTTTCTTATACAAAGAGAGTTAAAATAGATCAGCATAGATGTAATGTTCTTTCAGTACAATAGTGCAGAGAGCAGCATGTTTAAAATGCACTGTTCAGCATATTTAAAAGGCATGTAATTAACACAAACTACAGTTGCACGTGTCACTTTGTCCTTAATACTCTAGCGGGATTTTCTTCAAAAACAGCCGATTATTAAGAATAAATTAAATGTGTTTTAATATACCTTCAATTAACTATTTATGTTGAAGTTATTGATACTTCCATTTTCAGCGTCGATGTATTTTAGTGTTAATGTACATTTCCCATTAGTAATCATTGGTTAGATATGTTATGTATGATTTAATTAACATTAATATAACATTTAAACTCAATTCATAACGCTGTGTCGGATAATCCTGCCAGTGCGAAGGTAACCTTTTCAAAATATTTAACTAAGTTGCTTAGACATTTTCACCTTTTTTTTTAATATATATATTTCACCTGTCAGTTGAAATATACACCTTTTAGACTCAATTCCTACGAAAATATTTTTTCTTATACATAAAAAAGCTTTCCTGTATGATGTTTAGTACAGTTAATCGGAATAAAAAAATAAAAGCTTTAAAATATTCTAAAGGAAATTTCTTATCTGTTATGTGAGTCACACTAAAACAAAAGTGGTTATATACTTTCTTGATCATGGTCTTTTATTCTGTATTCATGATTTTTTAATACAAAACTGCATCATAAGCGCATCATAAGCGGGTGCAAAACTACCATCATCGCACCAGCATAATCATGCAGCACAGTGTTTATTTCATGTGTGAACACTTGAAAAATAGAATGATACACAGAAACAGATGCATTGTTATTTTTTATTTTAAAGATGATTTTCTTAAAGGCTGTCAAAGTAAAAAAAATGTTGCTCATTTATTTTCTCCATTTTCGAGAATCATAATCGTTTTACGACTGGTTTTAAAACACACACACACACATACACACACACACACACATGCGTTTTCCCCTAGTTTTGAATAGATACAATGAATAAGGTTTATATAAGTTTGACTTTATTGTGTTTTCTGCAGAATGAAGCGTCATAGAATCCTTTTTAGATTTCTTTTAGAATACCCAAAGCAATGCCTCAATGATATTTTAAAAGTTTTCTATGTACCATATAAAGAGGGTGTTTTCACAACTAGACACCTCTGATTAAACAAAATAAACACAGATAATTAATCAACTTGTAACATGTACAAAATTCACTTTCTGTACATATTTCCATTTTCTTTTTCATTTCATAACACTACTTGAAAACAAGGGCAACGAATTTGCTTTTGTTGTCATTTACATGAATGTAGGAGTTTATGATTGTAGTTAATAGTTGGAGATGAATTTCACTATCTTTTGTGTTGCAATGTGTTGAAAAACGAAAGAGAAAAGTATATAGCAAAATTTTATCTTTTTAGACCAAATATTGTTAAATTTAACGAGCTTTTTTCCTCAAGCAATGTGAGCTTATTAAGCAAGTTAGTATTGTTAACGAGAAGGTTAAACCTCCTGGTTATTAATCTACATAAAAAAAATTGTACTTTCATACCTCATATATATTTTGTAGAGAACCATTATAATTGTGTTTTTTTCTCTACTCTCGCATAAAGTATATATTGTGTATATGTTTGTAATATTCTCTATGTTGTAAATTACAACCAAAGAGATAAAATAAACTGTTCAACTGTAAAGCACGGTTATTTTTCAGGTAGATTTGGGTATCTAAAAACAATATTACTTCAACCTTATTAGCTGGTAGCTTGTTTCAATCATTGGTGATAAACAGAGAATTGCCTTTCAGTGTATTTATTCCACTGAACAAATATTTCGTACAATCTTCCCTTGCTTGAATTTGTTAGGAAATTTTTGCTTTATGATTTTTATTGGTTTTGATAAATCTTTCAACTTAACTCGCTATCTCATTTCTTTCTCCAGAAACGTTTTGTGAAAAAAACAATTCTCGGCTTATTTCAAAACAATGGCATTTCTTTATACTTAGTATATCATGAGACGAAATAAAAATTCTCTATGAAAGCCAATTGCAATAAATTTCAATCACAGACTTCATCTGTCACCATGTTTATATGTGAGAGACAATCCAATATTAAATGTCATTTGATCTGATATTTTAATTGGTGAACATTTCAAGACGATCTGGTAGCTTTGCCAATCCGTTTCTCCCTGGGGTACGCAACGTGTGCCAGCAACATAAACACCGTGGTATAAAACGAGGGCCCCACTGTTTTGAAACGAGGGAGACAATACCAATTATAATTATGAACAACAAGTTAATCTAATCAACTAAAAAACGGACATAGATCAGCCTGCGTGAATGTAAGGACTACAAAGGAATAGTTCAATAGTAGCTTTGGACATAATGCTGGCTGGTATCACACGTGACTGTGAGTACACGTGACGAAGAAGGCACGCGCCAGAACATCCCTAAACACATCTGCTTCTTCGTAGCATTTCAACAATGATAAACAATGAAAAATAATCAGAAACAGAATTAATTTAAGGAGCAGTTGTGTGACTCGTGTAGATCTCAGTATGGCATGATTTTTTAACACAAGTTTTCGAAATTTTGCAAACCCAAAGATTTGTTCATAGTTGTTGTTGTTGTTTTAAATTTGTTGTATGTCAGTATTCACTTATGATTTTGTTTCAGCTTTGTTGCAAAGTATATCATTCTCAGTTATATGTCATGATATATTGATATACTTTAAAATATGTCTTATCCTTGTAAGAAAGTATTTTCTCTTATGTGCGTCATTATACACTACATTACAAACTATTTTTTATGTGGCATTATACACAATTGATTTTGTCTTTTAAAACCTGACTGAGATATAGATATCCAGATATATGAAAGTTCAAAGTCGCTCAACTGGTATCGTAATTTAGCTATCGTCATTTCACAAAATATAACTTCAGCTGTCCTTGCCGAATTCAACCCCCAAAAGATAAGCCTCTGTACATGTGGTTTTAAATGAAATAAATATTGAGAAAATGGACAACAAGCATTGGCTATGTAATTCCTCAGCATAATTGTAGGTCACAATGACACACAATTTGGTTGCATAACACTCATTTGACATTCTTTATTGATTTACAAATAAAAAAGGTTTTTTTTTTTTAAATATATGACATACAGTAGTATAGTATTTCTAATTCTACAAAGTTTAATGAAGCTTTGTTCCTTTACAAAGTTTTACAAAGTTAAGTCTTATATATCATAAGTTTTACAGCAAAAAGACGTTTGATAATATTATTGCATATTTCACGTATCCTGCCCCTAAAGTCAGAGTCCCATATAACTAAAGAAGGGTAGAAAAAATCGGCAATGAATAGATTTCCCTTGTAAAACGCAGTAATTTGATATTCATTAAAACAATCTTTTAATTGATCACATTCATAATTCAAAATGAGCTGGGTAACTTTTTCAACCGTCTCTGTTACGTGAATTTCTTGGAAAATACTATGTCATTGAAGATTCGGTTTGATTTATTGTATTGGACAACGGTAGATTAAAAAATAGAATCAAATGAACTTTAAAGGTTGTCGTAATACAGCTTGTTCACCATTTTCATGAAATATTAAATAAGCAATTTGAAATTAATTTGAATGCTATGCGACTTATTGAAAATTTAAATTTGCGCAATGTTCTTTTTTTCTGGCTTCGTTAAATGCCATACATGGATTTGGAATAATTTTGCCATATAAAGCCGTTCTTGTAATTGTTAAGATTGCGGACCTAGATAAGAAAATTAATATAATTGGAATAAATGAAAAGCTAAAAAATTGATACCTTTGCTAATCACCACTTTTAATGACAAACAGCAAAATAGCCAAGGATGAAGAAACCATGTTTGACTGGAACTGTATATATGAGTTTTAGTGTGTTTGTGTGTGTGTGTGTGTGGAGAGAGAGAGAGAGAGAGAGAGAGAGAGAGAGAGAGAGAGAGAGAGAGAGAGAGAGAGAGAGAGTTCATAGAATTTCTTGGCAGTTCTATAGACTTAAGGTTAGTAAATTTAAAAAAAAATCAAGATATGTAGATTATGTGTTCAAACACTATTAGTATTCCGGATTTTTGTTCAAACTTCACTGAAGATGGACACTCAATTACCAGATGAGATTAAATATCGGACTCAGCTTAATCGTTATTCCGGTGGTGTTTCCAAGCCGTATTCTCGGAATAATCCGAAATAATCCAACTGTCATAGAGTATAAACACGGATTAATTAAACAGTGACTGCAAAAAGGGCCAACGTTTCCTTGCCATGCATGACAGAATGCAAGACAATATTAATATTATTTTTATATCGTAAAAAGGGAAATGATGTGACAGTTATATAGGATGGGTTCCAAATGAATTATGTAGCATTTTCAACAACGTGTTGTCTTAATCAAACACCGGTATTATTGCTCGGAATCATCCTCGCATCGTTTGCAGTTTTCATTTTGACTTGAGGGTACAATAAATAGCGACTGCATTTGATAAACAATTTGATAAAGTTAACGGAAATGAGTCTGAGTTGATAGTTATTTATTCATTAGCTGTGGGCAAAGTATGAAACCTGAATTATCCTGTCTGACAGTACAAGGGTCTTCAATAAATTGGAACTAAATAATGGTTTCTCCCGCAGGGAGTCTATAGCGCGAGTTAAAAACTTTAAACATGTAACATTTATGGCAATTTTAATATTGAAGCTATATACAAAAGAAAGATAGAAAATTTCTATACTAGGTATCTGATACCAACAATACTTGTACCAGGACTTAAAAAAAATAATTCAGCATTTTCTATCATCACTTGCCCTATGTTGAGAGATTTTCAAGATCTAAATAGGTTTTATTATGATCTTTTGATACATGATTATCATTAATATTTTCAAAGTACATATATATGATGCAGGTCATATATTTGTAATTCGATGAGTTCATAATAAGAACTATCACAATAATTTGAATAGTGTATATATTCGCTTCTTTATCACGAGTTCTGAACTTAACAATTACATTACATGTAAATGTACATGCAAAGAAAAGGGTACATGTACATGTAATTGGCGAACTGTGTACAATACAACTAATCTGATTGGTTGACTGGTCACCTAGACTTTCAAAGACTGAACACATAAGATAGTAATAAGAAGCTGAAGAGAAATGATAGCAATAAATACTTCGATTAAAATGTTGTCCATGATTCAGAAAGATGAACTGCAGCGGTTAATAGAAGAAAAATTAGAGTTTGGTTTGAGAATATTTATTCAATTCCCCCAAAAAATGAACGAACGAATTTCATTTATGTTAGTAAAATGTTAAACAAATTACCAGATACTTGAAACTATTGCGTCAATTTAAATTAAATTGATGTTTATGATAACACTCATTAACTAATGAGACACAATTAAGCTGCATTATATACTATTGCCCGAAAACCCAAATCTAGTGCGGAATTTGGCGCGTTTTTGCTTCGAGATTTGTTTGAAGTCATTTTTTATATATCAGCCACTGTAGATTTTTTATATCTAATTTGGTCATAGTCCATTAGTGCAAACCTAAGGGTGGTAATGTTTACATCATAGCACCGAGCTGATTTAGATTATTAGCAGTCTTCCATATTAATTCACTCTATCACTCACCCTTAATTAAACACACAACGCCATTTGAACAGAAATGGCGGATTTATGCAGATACAATTTGCTTCTGCATAATTGCAATAGGCTCGACCTAATCAGACTTTCATCGGCCAGGTTATTGGCAATTTCGTGTTTGCACAGATAAGTTTGTTTTAACAAAGCTGCCATTGCCGATGTTTAGTTAATGGAACAAATCAATTTCCAATGATCATATTATTCTTCGTCAACTTTTGGCGCGGTAAATAAGATTAGGGGCCTAAGGCTGTTTTGGGAATAATAAACCAGCAATTTTCATCGAATGTCACCCCACTCCCATTTGAGCTCGGCAGGTGAAGAGTTTGATCAAAGAGTAAATTGCAATGAATATTTAATTTGTAAATAATTAAAATCACACTGACGAATAACTTAGCGTCATGACGAAGAAAATTCAGTTGTATGCTATTAAATTTAATGTATTATGTTGCATTATATGTACGATAAATCATTTTATGGTTTTTGAAATTCAACACTGATGCGTCTTATCAATATTCAAAACTAAGCAAACTGAACTGCCAATTGAAGCATATTTATACAAAAAAGGCTTTCTAAATATGAATATTGCAAAACTTATTTAAATGCTCTGAAATATGTATTGTATTTATGTGACTACAGCATTTGTTTGAGACTGAGTATGAATCCATTGAATATTTTCTTCAAATATTACAGTTAAAGTTTGGTGAAATAAATAATAAATAAATATCGCCACACCAAACACCAACAAAAGTGCTCAATATAATCAGAAACAGTGGTTTTGTTGTAAAAAAAAATGATCTGTTAATGTTAACGACAATCCAGCGAACAGATACTATTGCTAAAATAAAAATCAGCAGTCTAGATTGCATTGCGTGTGTTAAATAATTCAAAAGATATACAAAAGAGAGCTGAAAAGTCAAACCAAACACAGTGTAAGTATGATTCAGGGTTCCATGGAGTTTAAAGAAACATGAACAATACTAAAAGAGACGTGTGAAATATTGTTCATTTATTCAAAAGACAAATAAAGTTTTGATGAATAACAGTTTTTTACTCCGCATGCATTCAAAACCTAGTAAGTTGTCAGAACTCGTGTCCAAACCATTTGTATATGTATCTTATACATATGTATGCAATAAAATATGTTCAAGTCAAAATCAAATCAAAATTTTCGTAACACATATCAACCATCATGGGATAAAATCTATTCAGTGGGGTCATCTAGACAATATTTTGGAAATAAAGCACACTGAATACCCATGCCATTACATGATTTAATAATTTCAAGTGTAAAAGAAATAAGTATGAATAATTATTCCTTTTTTCAAGTTGTTGGAGGGGATGGGGGATCTTTGATGTGATTGTCCTATATATTATTTTAAAATTCTTCCTTAAAGCAGTAAAATTTTATAGTGATGCTTGGAAGTGCACTTTAAAGGGAAGATACGGACAATTCATGTTTATATAATTATTCATTTATATCTAAATAATTTAATGTCATACAGGATAAATTTTGAGATATAATTTTTTAAGCTATAACTATTATTATCAAGTTTATAACAATTATTTAGTAAAGAAAGTTTCTATATGTTTAAGCTTTAAAATGAACGATCATCTACAGTTTTACAAATATAAAACTCCTTTTTTAAGGCGATCAACATATTAGTCTTTAAAATGGCTCAACAATCAAGTCCTTATAAAATTTGTTTTAAATAATGCATTGTACAGTCAAACACGGTCAATTCATAATTGTGCAAACTCATCAAGTTCATCCACATTGATGTACTAATAGGCTCATACTGTATCACCCAAGGTACATTTTATCTTAATCACTCACTCCGTCCAATGTTGACCTCGCCGGGCGCAATGGCGACCCACACCGATGAATATTGAATGCCCTGTGATTAATTGTATATCGTTTAAAGTGAACAGTCTATGGGTTTAATTTGGAGATAGACTTAATTACTTCATGCCATTTAAGCCAATATTTGTATACATTATTCATAGTATAGTCAGAACTTAAAGGGGGCATTCATAGTTTAATGAGTTGATTTAACCTAAAGCTTAATTTCTATTTGTGAATTTTGCATCTTCTGGGAAGCATATCATTCTAGAATCGAAATATACAATACTAAGTTTTTCAAATATATAGCCAAAATGGTGCTTTTCCACTATTAATAGTTTATAATTAAACAATGTAATATTTTTATACCATATCCATTGACGTTCAACTTTTCAGATGATTCCTGTTTAAGACCTTTTACCAAGTCGATTAATCTTAAGTTCGGGGACTCTACATGATTTCGGAGAGCCTATTATATCGATTGAATAAGAAACGATTTATTCCCCCCAAACGTCAGACTGAATATCATATAATATAACTGGGACCAATTAAAAACAACAAACATAATTTCCCGCGAGAATTGATTCATAAAATTTGCATTATCTTGCTTTTAGTCTCATTTACATATGTGTATTTACGATTTCGTTCAATTTGTGTAATTACTAACAGATCAAGTGCGAAAAAGGACCGCTTAAAGCTCTGTTAAATCAAACATATTAATCTATTGCCGTAATTAACTCACAAAATATAGGAAGCTTTTAGCTGAAATGCATATTTCATTGCAACCGTTTGATGGGTAATAGAGAATTCAATTTGTAAATTGGATTGAATTTCACACACGTGCAAAACTTACATTATTGCACCAACTTTGTAATTAAAAGACCTTGAAATGACTGGTAATTTAGTCACTTTAATTAACGGTAGTGTGGAATAGCTCTATCAATTTCTTTTAACCTTCGTAAAATTTATTTTTACGTTGAGTAGATTTGAAAGGATGTAATTTACTAGTATGTTAAACTAGCAATTAATTTTACAGAATATGACTAAAATAACAAAAGGAAGATCAGTTAAATTTTGGTGCATCCACATTAGTGATTAGCAACAGGATCTATAATCATAAAGAAAACTTCAAAAACCAAAATGAGAAATACTGAATACTGCTAAATATTGCAAATACCAGTACATCAACAATTCAATATGTTTGAGAAATTATGCTGCATACTTTGATATTAGCTATCTGATGGCGATCCAGACAGAACAGCTTGTATTTCTGTGGTGATGTTTGATGGCATCAATATTTATATTGTAAAAGGAAAGAAGATGGAGGAATAAGATGGCGCAAATGCCCATTCGGTTTAGTAGTGAAATACAATTTTGAATTTATTTTTCCCAAATTAACTCTATTCAAATATATTATAATACAAGTTTGCAAAAGCAAAATTTCTAACAATAGTCAGTTTTTAATATATTTAACAAAAAATAAGAAAAAAAGTATATTGTCGGAAATTTTGGTGGTATCGAACCCGCAATATAAAAACCCTAGATATATAAGGTTAGCCTATGTCAGGTACTCTAACCACTGAGCCATTTCAGACACAACAAAGTGGGCTTTTTGAATATCATGTGTGACTTTGGCCACGAACTACCGGACTTGTATTATTTTTTCAAAACGTTCAATTGTTGGGATATAAAATGATATTTTTGATATACAGTGGGTCATCTCTCCACGTTTTTGTCGATTGAAATCGCTTTGTTTACCAACAGACCTTAATTAGATTATAAGAAAAATTTGGAGCACCGACCCACTCTATAAAAGAAAATGCCTTGAAGTTCTAAATAATGACAGTATTTGCAGGTTTTGATACTTATACGCCTGTTTGGGTCAATATATTCCAAGTATTGAATATACCTATAGGTTAAAAAGCAATGATTCGTTAAATAAATATTGTTTTGAATGATTTTTTTTAAAAACATCAGATTTATTGATACTTTAATTTTTCAGTAGCCTGTCCGACCGTGTATGGGCATTTTACACGCCTTATCCACCCATCTTCTTAGTTTTAATTGAACATATCCGGTATTTATATAACTTTACCCAGATAAGAATGAATACATTTTAGGGTTGAAGCAAATGGAATAAAAACTACGTTTTTTTTCAGACGAGGTTTTTTTTACTTTATGGTCCCCGAATGCCAATTTTGTTGGTTTCTTTGGGGGTTTTTTTTTGTGTGGGGGGGGGGGGGGGGTTGTTGGGGGATCCATTATGGATTTGTGGTTTATATCGAGGAACGTACATGTATATATGTAGCAGATACTCTGTGATTTCCTCAGAGCAGACTTCTAGCAACACATGCTGATCATCAGCACTCGTCATTCGGAACTTATTTTGGAACTTTCTTACGGTAATTAACGACGACCGAATCCCCCCCCCCCCAAAAAAAAAAAAAAAAGTTTTTCAGAGGGACCGATCGCTATGTGATGAACGAAGTTGGAGCTGACAGGTAATGTATATTTACTAACAGCCTATGAAAATATGCACCCGTGTAATATAACTCATGTTATGGACAAACAGCAGGTAGAACATGAACTCAGATGACAAATGGATATCCAAAATACTCCTTATTAAGAACATACAAATTTTGGACATTCCTAAACATGTCGGATTAACAATGGCACGTTGTGGGGGTACTACCGCTGGGGATAGAGGCCGGACGATCTCGGGGTGAACCTGTCACTAAACACACATGCAAATTCTGTAACTTGGACGAAATAGAGGACGATTTCCACTTTCTTCTAAGATGCACTCTATATAACAATCTCGGAAGTAACTTCATCAAAGTGTTAGTTTTCCAAATAATTCTTATTTAACTCAAAAAACTATTTCAAACTTTCAGTTGTAATTGTCCAAGATAAACTGCAAATTTTATACATTTGAATTCTTCATTTAAATCAAGACAAAGTAAATTCTCGCTCATGCTTTAAAAATTATTACTTTGTACATGTATTAACAGTGACTCATATGTCCAATGCGCCGGCGTTTAAAAGAATTTAATATGGTGATTAAAATATCATTATTGGAATGGTTGTGTTTATTACTATATTTATATTCTAAAATAAAATGCTGAGAGGATTTGTTTAATAAACTAGTTTTGTGATTATGTTTTTCAAGACCTTCACTTAAAAGATTAAAGCTTTTTCAATAATGAAACAACAGATATCTATAGTGTATCATGGTTTATTTTTCTGCTTTTACCACTCCGAGGCTATTGGTACCGATGTATTGTGAATAAACAATAATACTATTTGATTGATAAGTACCCTGGTGTTATTCATGTGAATACTATCTTTCACGATTAGATGTGATTGCTTTAGAATTCTACTTACCGCTGGCGTTGGCATTCGCATTATGGTGTATGAATTAATTATCAGCCCTTGGTTCATTCCCTTTGATATTTCCTCACTTGCCTGGCTTGGGTATTCTTATCTCCATTTAATATGATACCTTTTATGATTTTATTCAAAGTGTATTCTCGTAATTACTTCAAAAATGTCAATCCCATCTCCATAACCAAAAGAACATCTTTGATGTTCTACGTTTTAAATTTCAATATTGCGATCTTTTGGTAAAAAAAAAAACAGTTGCCGGAAGCATACAATAAACAAAATGCAAACTGTGTACACTGGGAATAAAATTTTGATGAACATTTCAATCAAAGGCGTTTCTATTAATGTTTATTTAGATTTTCTAAGAATATCAACTATGCTTTACGATTTCCGTATAAGCAGAAAAGACAATCATGTATAAAAAGAAATCACTATATCGATGAGAAGTTCTACATCACTTCCTTGCCTTAGGGCTTTCTCCTGTTCACCACACTGTTGAGCGATGTTCGGCTGATGAGCCAATTCTTGAATATTCTTGAATATTCATGGAGCGGGGTTTTTGAGACCTTTAAGTACGATTAATAAAATCTTATCCATACACATTCTGACTATCACATATTTTTTTTAAAAGATATTTTGTGTTTGGCGTAGACTTAAGAGAACAAAACTATGTATACATTCATTTTCAATTGAATCGTCACACTTTAATTCGCTCTTGAAGAAAACTCAATACCTCACGCATAGATAGAACTCAATCTGCCTATCATTGTTGTATCCGGGATTCATCTCAAATAATAACCATTAACTGTTTTCCTTCTACAATTGAAACCTATTATCATTTCGGAAGTAATGCGGAATTTGATGTTATCGCCGTGGCTAGCGGACGATTTGCTCGTCTGCCGCCGAAGGCAGCGCACGTGCCACGTGCCAGCACACACCTCCCTGCTCGTGCCAACCATCTGTGAAGAGCTCTCCAGCGAACCGTGACGGAATTTACCACTGTCGGTTACCTTCTACCTGTAGTGTGATGCAATGGTCGTTTGATGTTAGCATTGGAAACGGACTCTTTGTTTCCCGTGGAAAATGATTCACGCAAAAAATGACAAACATTTATTTAATCAGAGAGTTACGGGAATGATCAAGAAATTATCTAAGGAGACTGGCTTATCAATAAATTACTAATCGTATTGAATTCTAAAATTTATATACGAAGCTTTAAACAAAAACTATAGGAAAAAATTCTTTAGAGTTTATCTTTAGAATTTGATTTTAATTTTTATACAAAGCTCTCCTTATAACAACAGGAACAACTATCCAGCCCTCCTGATGGTGGACTCTGATTATGCTGCATACTCCATTTTTTTTTTTTTTTTTTTTTTTTTTTTTTTTTTTTTTTTACAATTTTTTTAAAAACTATTCAATGATATTAAAACTCTTCCAATCCCAGACCAATATTAAACTCTCTCTGATTTTTCAGAACACATTTAGCAAAGGTTAACCCTCCTAGTCAGATATACTGTACTTAGAGAGTCGGTCCCTAAATGTTTGGAGCAATTGAAATGTAAGGTATATTTTCCATATATCATAGTTCTTACTAATATTTATAAAAAGTACAGACACTAACCATTAAAATGAAAGTTCAATAGTTTTTATTAAATCTAAGCAATTTTTACAACATTTATTAAAGAAATTCAATGAAATCTGGTAAAAATCCAAAATCATATGAATAACAAATTATATGAACATTTTTATCACAATTTTAGTGTAAAATAAAAAAAAAAAACAACTAAAATTGCTATTACCCATTTAATGATGTACATATATTTTTTTAATTCGAATATCAGGAAGCTTTATACTCATAATTTGTATTTTCTATATGACAGTAAAGTAATTTAAAAAATCAATTTTCATTTAAACTCTGAAATATTTGCTATTTAACCTGAAGAAAATAAATTCTTAATTCAAGTTTCTATTAAAAAAAATGAACACGTAACCGTCAAATATTTCGATAGCATTCCTTATGAGTGCTGCTAAAAATATATAACATGGTTATATAATTATTCACAAATTAAAAACTACACATAGAGGGATTTCATAAATTCAATTTACAATAGAATTGAGGTTTTTTTTGTTTTGTTACAATATATCTTTATGAGTCTTTATTGGTTGTTAATGGTTGTTCGCCTTCTTTATATTCACATTCGTCACATTTTCTGGAGGCGAGCATTTTACAGGAAAAATTGTGCAGTGCATCGTGCGCTTCTGTAAATAAGACGTAAACATCATAAGCACAGTTTTTTTTAAATTCAAATTTGCAAGTATTTAAGAATAAAGGAAACGTTATTGAATTTTCAAAACTGGCACTAGTTCATCCTTTCCAAAAAATAAAATGCAAACTAAACAACAACAAACAACAAACAATATACAGGTTTTAAAACCGAATCTACTTTGTTGTAAAAATAAAATGAAAGTAAACATTTTAGTTTTGTGATATAACCAAATATGAAGAAAAAATTTAAATCGATATAAATGTATAACATAAAAGATAAAAAAATAATTACAGAGTTATAAATATTGATTTAAAGGAAGGAACCTAAATAATGACTGTCGGTTACCTTTCAGCTTTTGTTGTAATGAAAACCTCACTTGTCTTTCCTGTTCCAGCTCATTTGTTAAAGCCTCTGTTGGAAATTAAACAAAACCATTTAACTCTATC
This sequence comes from Magallana gigas, assembly GCF_963853765.1. Taxonomy (NCBI): domain Eukaryota; kingdom Metazoa; phylum Mollusca; class Bivalvia; order Ostreida; family Ostreidae; genus Magallana; species Magallana gigas. The sequence goes on along the minus strand of NC_088858.1, from coordinate 49,005,290 downwards.
AAATGAATATCAATTAATAATTCACTGAATTGCATTTTTAATCACATGCAAACGAAAATAGGAAGATGCAAAAATTTTTTTTTTTTTTTTTTTTATCAAAATCATTAGTTGCAATAAAACAATGCATTAATGTGTAATTCGATTTACCTTTGAGGGCTTGGATTTCTCTTTCCATCTGTCTTCTAATCTCCATTTCCGCTTGAACTTCTTTTTGAATTTCTTCTAGAATATAAATATTATATATCATCAAGTTTACTCTTTAAAAGTAACTATCACTTTACAAATCTTTCCGTATAAAAAGGATAAAAACACATTTTTTCTAAAAAAAAAAAAAAACAACAACAAAAAACAACAAATAATACGTAACATATTGTTATTACATGAGAGACAGGAAAGAAAGTGTTCATTATCTTACCTTTTGTCATTCCCACTGGTTGATTAGATGGTAACGATGGTAACGGAGATTTGTCATTACTTGTTGTAAGACCTAAAGTAAATTAAAGTTAAAAATTATGTATTTTGAGTTATCTTTTGTTTTGTTTTGTTTTTTTAAAGCAGAGATGCTGTTCTTTTCACTTACAATTATTGTCACCATTTTCATCTATTGGTGATGTGGTTTCTTTTTTTGTCTCAGGCATCTTTTAAAAAATAAAGTTAGAATCATGTTGAAGAAAGCTAGTACTGTAAAAATAGTTTTTACCAACTTTCAAGTGACCACACACGACGACGCGAAGGGTTATTTATTAAAAATGAAAAACACACCATCACTCTTCAGCAAAATTTTAAATTCTATTAATCTAACAAGGCGTTATTTAATACAGTTGTTCTCTTATACGGATAGTGAGAATCAAACAGAGCATTGAAATATTTTAATAATCTGCCACGCGACGCTTAATAAGGTGCTGAACAAATGGCGCAGAATAACCAACACCCCATATCAGTGCGAATATCATTAAAATCAGGCTTGTGATTTATGTCGCGATCTCGTAAACTGTAAATCTGTATGCACCGGTTGTTAAATCAAAGAAAAAATTAGTGCATTATGTATTAAGGACGCCTGAATAAGAACAGGTGGATGAAACACAGAGAGGAGCAGCTTTTGATGTAGATTAAACAAGGTGAATTATTTACAGTTTATCAGGAAACAGATATTTTCTTTAACTCTGATAATGGATTGAAATTTTATGTATGAAAGAGCAATGCGTGACTTTCGACATTAAATCGAACATTTTGGGGGTTTTTTGCAACTGATTTTCTGCTTTGCTGGTCTCTAAAATTTTAAATAATTCAAGATATGGAAATGCACAGCAAAACTAATAATTATTTATTTCTATATAATCTTCAAAATTGATTTAATGCTTTCAACATAATATTGGTAAGATTTAAAATGTACCTTTTTAGGTTCAGTTTTTTCGTCAGTTTCTTGCTCTTTAATAGTGTTACCAGTCATGTCTTGAAGATCCTTTGAATTTTTATCCACCAACTTGCAGTCTAAATCTATTGCGTCCGACATAGACTCATTATTAGCTATATCTGTTATGTTGATTTCTTCATCATCAGAACTATTGGACGATATCTTTGGGGAGCTAACTGAATCTTTTCTTGTTGTTTGGTTGACCAGACGAAAAGCTGAAAATCTCTCATTGGAATCATCGTAACAAGGACTGTTTCCTGCCGAGGACGAGGACTCGTCGTCATTGAAGTTTTCTTCCTTTCTTCTTGAAAGATTACCCTTAAAAGCCATCATTGATTCCCGAAAGTCACCTCGAAAACCCTGAACAAACGGGTTGTTCCATAGAAGATTGTAAGTTGGAAACATCCCATGTAAAGCCGGCCATGATGGAGGGTGGAGAGGAGAGGTCTTGGTGGCATCAGTCATGCACTCCTTTGCAAATGGTAACGCATACGTGGTTGGTGGAGAATGATTGACTGAAGAAAATTGGAACGGTTTTCTTTGCTGAGATAACAAGTTAAAAGGTGAGTAAGGGGACTGAAATACTTCTTTTGGGACATCTAAATCAACAGACAGTTTTTGTTTTTTTGGTGGTTCTTCTCCACGCGAACTGTAAGAAGGACTGGATTCGGTAGACAACATTTTCTTTCTGCTTCCGCCATTAAACATGGCTTTTACATCTTCCCATGCATGAACAATGGCTTCATCAGAGGTACTATAAAGCTTCAAGTGGCGCCTCCACGAATTGAAATTTGCAGCATCTGGATGGCTATATTTTGCTTCTTGTGTCCGATGAAAATGAAATATAAATTTGTTTGGAGAAAAGTACATATTACAAACTTTGCATTTAATGCATTTTGCCCTAGAACTGTTGTATCGGGAAGGTTCAAAATAGCCTTCACATCCCCAACCACATTCGTGTTTAACATGGAAAGAAAAGTTTTCTGGTAACTTTGGGGGGATGTTTTCTTCCAGAAACGACTTAACTAACCTCTCTGCTTCCCTCATTGTAATCATGCCACATCGTCGAGAAGAGATGGGCATTGCTCCTGCCCGCCTTAGAATTTCTAACTGAACTGGGGTGCACTGTACACAGGTTATGCCAAGAGCTACCCGCCTATTGTGTATTTCATTGTAACTGTATTGTTTCAGCAGTGTGTTCGAGATCTGGGCGAGACATAATCTTTCTTTGCCATCAATATACAGGCTGACGATGGGTACACCGTGCAACATAACCGTGGACACTTGATTTGGTCTCGCCACATAGGACCCGGACGTAAGGTACACGGGTTGTTTGTCTGTTGGTGGAGCTTTACCTATTTCCATGGTACCTGAAGTTGTCAAATCTTTCGGAACGTCCTTTACAAGAGGTGACGACTCGCCATATGACTTACAATTTTCGTTCTGAAAGTTTAAAAATAATATTAGATTTAATTAAATTTTGACATATTTGCATATATATTGAATCTATTTAGAAAATTGTGATCACATGTGAGGTTAGTATTTTTCATGGTAATAAAGCATAAAATTACTTGACATAAAATTTATCAAATTAATATTAAGAATGGGAAACAAAAACACTTATTTTAAGCTAAGAGAATTAAAATAAAAATTCAATATTTCTAAAACAATTGCACATTTTCAGGAAAGTGTATGCTGTTTTAAAACATTTAACAACATATAAGATTAACTTATGAAATAGTTTGGTTTATTAAACATCTAAATCGACTTACCAACATCGTTTCTCTTTATTATGATTATCCAGAAAATGAGCATTCATATCAAAAGTAGAACAATTGTTTGAGAGTCTTCAGTAAGATGTTGGAAGATCTGTGAATGAGCCGACACCTAGCCCTAAATCAGCATAAGTCACGGCGATTGACAAAAGTGGGGCCATTTATACTTCCACCAATGAATCAAATCAATAAAGAGACCGCTTCGATTTAACCAAGCATATGGCAAACGTTGTCTCTGACAATTTTAATAAACTACCTGATCATTGTAATATTCAATGAACATTCTATCGACCGGCAGAGGATAGGGGCGGGGCTCTGACAGCTGTAGTAAAAATTTCATTGGCTGCTTTATTCTCTCATCTGGAAGCCTGACAGAAGAACAGTCGTTTCTAGGGGAAATTTTTCTGCTCTTTTGTTGTTTAACTATTATAGCAAAAACCAAAAATAACAACGGAATTTGTCTAACAAAGCTTCATAAGTTTAAATTGAAGTTATTTCTGTGAGGATGTAGAAGAAATTTGTTTCCTCAACATATCAATACAATGTTGGATAAAATGGATATGGGCCACGGGTCCTCCACGGTAAATTGTAAAAAAAAAAATGAACCAAAGATATCTACCTAATAATTGACTTTATTTTGCTTCTACATGTAAACATTTTAGTAATGTTATAATTATGATCTCAAAGGTTGTTTTTTTATTAAAGTTAACATATATATATTTCAAAACTTTAATTCACTCAGAATTTTTATTGATTAACAAAAATATGACGAAAATTATTCTAATTTAATCTGTTATTCAAGTTTCTTGTTGTTAGTTAAGATAACAAACAAATTTTAAAAATGTACATTCATTTTTTAATATACATGTATTAACATGATTTAATGGTTTAAAATTTAATGGTTATATGCAATTTTGATCGTTTATAAGAACATTATTTTTTCTGACTGATATACCACCAGCATTGAAAACTTTCAGTATAACACAAATAAGACCCCGTTTCCCCTTGGAAGCATCGAAGTTGTTGCATAATATTACCCGTTTTTTATTTACATTTCATCTTTAGAAAATGGAAAGTAGAAAACCGGCTAAAATATTGAAGTTATCTTGATAACCTTTTGTTTGCTTCAGTACTTAAACATATAACAGTAATTTAGGTTTATTTTATGTTTTTGCCAATTATAAGACGCTTTAAGAACTTTTTTCTGAAAAATCTAGTAAATATTGATAAATTAACTAAACTATTTTTTCGTCATTATCTTTTCTGTTCATCACAACATAGAGCTAAGAAAGATGATGGTTATGGAAAGTTTCGAAAAAGAGAGAAAAACTGCAGTCATGCAGGGTTCATTGTCAGCTATATTTCCTATTACAGTATATCATTAACATAGCAACTTGATGATTTATCCCATTTTCTTAGAAAGATTAAACAGCAAATGATTGTATTACTAAATTACAATTACAACACTTACTGAAGCTATTTTAGTCTGATATTTCACAGGTAATCAATCTAATATTGCTAATTCATTACAATTAAAGAAAATCGATTTTTTTCTTCTGAATGATATTCAACTTATCTCGATGTTTATAACCAAATTAAGCATTCATTTAAACCTATCGTTTTCTTTTACTTCACATAAGATTAAAATAAAAAATGAAGGTGACCTTAATATAATACTGAAAGAAATGACATACTTTTTATTAACTCTTTCTAAGCAAATACAAATGTTCTTTTGTTTCATAATTTTTACGCTCGTTTTTTCTACAGATTTCTATTAAACCTGTCTCACACAGAACACACGGCTTGGGCACCCGTGTAAACCGTACATACAACCGAACCAACCGTGGCCTTATCCGACTTACACTCGGGCCATTCGAGTGTATCCTTGAAAGCCGTGTATGATTTTTTAAACTTTTAAAAAACTGGCACGGGTGCCATGTCCGTGTATGATCATATTAGCGATCGTACAAGACCGTGTGAGACCGTACGAGACAGTATGTACAACCGCTCATGAAGTCCATTCCACGAGTGAGCTCAACCGTGTCAATATCGTATATAAATCGTATGGAATCGTGTGAAACCGTTCCCAAGTCCTACATCTAACACCCGGATTAACACTCGAATGTCACACGATCACCGTACGATTCACACGAGTGTACACACGGTTTTATACGACCAATACGGTTTCATACGATCGCCATACGACCAAGACGGTTCAAGTACGAATTATACATGGTCAAGTACGACCAGACACGGTCTCTACGTCTGTACAAAGCTCGTGTATGATCATACAGCACTCGAACACAACAGAAAACACAACTACCTGCTGACATCTTGAAACAACAGAGTTCTTGCTACATAATGCCTCCAAAGAAGAAGAAGGTCCTCAAAAGAATCCCCACCATGGAAGATTCTCCCAGAGAGAATACAAAAAGAGCCACCAAGGCCCTCCGACCACTTCAACCTGTTGACCCTGTCGACCCTGATGAGCTGGAGGACCCACTGACACTACCTTATTATGATTTCTAATTCCCTTATTCTGTCATCTGCCATTTTTATAACTTCTCTGTTGAAAATTCGAAAATTTATGAAGCCAAGCCATCAAACGAGTCAATTTATATCAAAACATACTAGTACACAAATGTGTGATAATTCGAGCATAACTCGAACAAAAGTCGGTGGGACCGTATGTAAACCCTGTAAATGTCCAGTTTATCGAGTAAAAGTCGTGTTTAATTGTACTAGGCCGTAACAGACCGTACTAGACCGTACTTGGAACCGTACAACAATCGTATGAAAATCGTTTGCAAATCGTGTTCAAACCTTGCTTGACCGAGTATATCCGTGCTTTTTTCGTACATACTCGTGCTACATTCGAGTCTAAATCGTACCAACTCATCCCCAGGCACGGTTGGAGCTCAATATTCGTACCAGTCAACCTGTGTATAACCGAGTATACCGTATTGGAACCGTGTGCCCAACCGTGTTCTGTGTGAGACAGGCTTTAACCAGCAAATAACATTGTAAACAACCCTAGAAAAAAAACTGGCTGCTGAAAACGTTTGTTATGGTATTAGAAATGTCTGGACATTTTTATTTAATTTTTGATATATGTATGTAGAATACAATAAAAAATTTGTTGTGAATTAGACTTTAAAGAACGTACATTGTTTTCAATACATCTTTTTCAGAATATTGTTATTTGCAGGGATGCGTGTATTTGGAAATATATCAATTAGAAAATGGATTAGAAAAAGTCAAAGTACATGCAGTCAGTGACGTTATAAATCAAACTATCGTCATTATCAATCTAATAAAAATTAGATCTTAGATCCGCTCACGCACGATCGCTTGTATAGCGTATCGTAGAATTCTAAATTTAATTGCATCAGCATTATCATGGTATTTAGAACTGTTTGGAAAATCAAATACATTTAGGTGACTAATTAAGAAATCACAAGTCTCTTTGGAATCTACAGCAATATTGTTCGAGGTTATGCAAATAATATGTATTCTTAGTACCGGCGACACTTTTTCAAGATACGGGTCCTTCCATTTTTCATGATCTTGACAAGAACACACGGAGGGTGCATGCTTACTCCTCCTAGGCAACCGATCCCACCTCTATCTTTTTAAAAGGTCCGTGTTGCTCCGCTTTAAATTTGTATTTTGCTTTATGGATTTTAAGATGGTTGACAATTTCTCATTGTCATTTATATACAACACAGATTACTAAAAATACATTGATCTGAATTGTTGCCACAAAGTGTTCAAATGAATGCTATTTGATCCGGATGTGTTTAGAAACTAGAACTCACCAAACAAAGCTACATGGAAGCTACCTCAATATATCTTTAATTAACTGGATACAATTACTCGAAAAACGATCAAATTTTCACTTTCATATTTATCATTGTTCTCTTAAAATAATTAAGGAAAATTTAATATCACAGATTGTGCTTTTTGTCCGTTTATCAAAATAATGGCAAATACCATTACATTTTGTGTGTAAATTCTATATCCATATTAAGAGAATTATTCTTTTAAACGAACTGATACAAATTTTCATTTCTTATATTACAGAAACTTACTGCTGTTATCGGAAAACGGCGACAAAATTTAACTGCAGTAAGCAAGATAATAATTCTTTTAAATGACGGTTTAGAAAATTAAAGCGTTGAAAATAATTTATAAAAATACATTTGATTGAGTTACAATTCTTCAATATGTAAAAAAAATTCTTAGAATATTGAAAATACTTATATATATATTTAAGTTTAATGTTCACACGGGTACATGTTTCGTCGCTTTTGAGAGAAGCTTTGTATCTGCATTACTTCAAAGTTATATTAACACATAGTTAAGTGTTAATTTTTTCTATAGATTAAGGTATATATCTCACTCCTCACGTTTTGATTTCATTGGGCAGATGTTCATTATATTTTACATAAATACGATTTTATTAATTTAATCCTCACAGAAAGATCATCATTTCATAATTACACAAAATTCATAAAGAAAATTCATTAGAATTCAAGAAACAAACAAGTTTTTGGGGTGACTATTTTCTATTGCGGAATTTTTTTTTTTTTAGATGAAAATGACAGAAACAAGCAATTTTATGAATTTTCACTATACTTTTTTTTTTATTATACTTTATCCATTTTTCACATTTTTAACATTTGATAGGTTTGTGACATGTTCTATATGCCCTGTGAGACTTGTACAAAACTAAATTTTGAGAGAATGATAAACGTTAAGCATAAAATCATGCAAATAAATATAAAATGTCTGAATTTTTGAAACCAAATTTTGCGAGAATTTTTCCTTTGAAGCCATATATCTAAAATTTGACATCACTGACCCCATGCTTTAATAAGTCAAATTGATACTGAATACATATCTGGGCAAACTGGATTAATCGTTTAAAATTCTTGATATTAAAATTGTTTTTATTTCAAATCAAATTGTAACTATTATAGAAAATGTCTATTTTAAGTGCAAAAAGGTCACACAAAAATGTATGAATTTCGTACAATTTTTTTTCGTAATCCCTCTATTCAGTGTGACCATTATGCATAATTAAACACAATATTTCAAGAAAAAAAATTGCTTAATCAAAAATACAGACAACAAATCCTAATCAGGCTGAAATCGCATTTTAGGTGCAAAAAGGTCAAATTAAATTGGCCATCTCAGAGGGATGAACACTGACCTCCCATTATTTTTGTATTTTTCAAGTATATTTAGGCTACAGATTTGAATGATATACTTCTCAAGAAATTCTTGATACACGATATTGAGTAGTGGGATACCTTAAATGTTTACATTTTAAATATGTTTATACATGTACAATTTAAAAAAATGATTTTGCAACATTATCAAGTGATATCTTGATAAAACTGCGTTATTTCAGCTGGGGCCTATCAGAGAATTCAGACTTATCAATACTTATTTTTCCACTCATGAATTACATCGTTACTAATTAATATTCTAATGAGAGTCATATTTAAAACAAAAGCGTCAGTTTTACAATCTAAATTTCATGAACGCCATAAAAGTCATTCATAACTCACATGTCACCTGCTCTGCCTTAAGGAATTACTACATACTTTGTCTATTTATGTATATTGCCATGCTTAATTAACGATCTAAATTTAAACCAATATGTGTTAGGTATTTTTCCTGATATCGTCTACGCCTTGAATTGCATATCGATAAAAATGATTGTAATTGAAAAGAAAAAAATACAGCACCAGTAACCCATGCAAAAATTTACCCTTTGAAGTTCAAGCAGAGGTTGAATCTGTTTTGATTTATCTTTCAATGTGTAACTATTTGTATTCATCTCTCACCCCAGGGTCTATGTATCTCCAGTAGACGGTGAAATTATGCCAATAAATCTACCATTGCGGAGGATCGTTTCCTTTTTGCTGCAAATTGGCTGTCAGGACGAGTTAAAAATTGATTACACCAGCGATTACACTGCAAAATATAAAAAAAAAATCATATATATATATATATATATATATATATATATATATATATATATATATATATGATTAACACATTGTATTTACACTATTTGCTTTTTAATGAAGTACAACAATGCATTTTATGTTTAAAATTGAACAAATGTTGAAATGCAAATATGTTTTTGTAGCTTTAAGTAAATAAAATCAAATTACAGTGTCGCCATGTCTCAGATGATTGAAAGGTAGTAACATTTAATAGGTACTTTGTTTTGTATTATGTTGTGTTTAGTTCTTTTTGATCTTTTTAAGAGGTGAAAATGGTAATAAATATCACAATTTGTTTATTTTGAACTGATAACAACACTTGCCAAATATGTATATGTAAAATTAAAACAAATCAATAAGCTATGATAATCTTAAGGAGACATTCCACACCAAATTCAAATCAACAATTAAATAACATTTTGTTTTTGTTCAGAACTAGATAGTGTAGCTAAACCAAAGGTGTAGCGCAATATGTTCAGTTCAACACCAGCCGAAGTTTATGATAATAACCTTCAAACAAATATTAATAAATGTAATTTATACACAAATATTGTATAATTTGAATATTCTTTATGAAGATTAAATTCAAAATATGTAAATTCATCGACGTTTCGTTGATATTTCTTATAACATGTTTAACATCTGTCTAAATTTACATCATAACCGCTTGTTTTAAGCTTAACTGGTTTTGTTTCAATGATAAATCAATAAATTTTTCACTATTTTCCTTTAGAGCAATTGAGACAAAGAATAATTTTTTATAGAAAATTTATTAAAAACTTTATAAGACAGCTGAATATTTAAGTGTAGTCCTTGGTTAAAAATACGTTTAAGAAAACGCCGAGTCGTGATCAATCATTCTCAGACAGTATCCAATCACTATAGTTTTAATATCGTCTTTGATGTAACACGATGATAGATTTCACTGCGTGAAGAGTACTTTGTGGTATGAACTCTCCCGTGAAACCAGGTCGTAAGATTACTTTTATTTTCCGTTAAATAAAATTTTAAGATTTAACACGAATTTGACAAGTAAGTTGTGGCACCTTCAAGGTTATAAGTATTGAGTGATTAACCTTAAAATTAAAAATGCTTTTAAGCAGACGTAAATGACGGATTGAAGTTGGCGTTTTCAAAAATAGGTACATATTTTTTTTCATTTAAAGAGCCGCTTGTCTAGCAAATCTATCAACATCAACGAACTTTATCAAAGTCACTATTATGTAATATTTCGTGTGTATTTTTGGTAAAATAATTTGCATAATCAGGAATTTATAATCGAACGTGCCAATTACTTTTTAAAAATATGTTTAAACGTCAGATGAATATCCCATATTTTAAGACATTTGAATTGGGCGCAACAATAACCGTGAAGCCAAGCATATCAACACTATTTCGATCTCCCTTCGATGATATTTTTGGTGTTTTCCGATAAAGGTATACAGCAAAAATATATATCATCCTCAATATCTGTACAATTTCGACCAGCACATTATTTTTTAAAGAAAGATCTGTATAAACTACAATCAGAAGTCCTGTAGAGAATTTTTTGATGTCAAATCTTAATTCTAAATGATTTTGCTCTGTTTGGTTTTTAATTAATGAACAAAACACAAACCAGAATAAAAAAAATAGTCATTTATTACCAAAATCACAATATAATGTATGGGATAATTGCTCACAAGAAAATTCAAATCTCTTAGAAAATCTCCAGATAGAAGCAGGTAGAATAATTACAGGTCTTCGGAAAAACTTATCTAGGACTGCTTTGTATTCAGAGTTGGGGTGGGAACCATTATATAAGAGAGGGGGAAGACAAAAACTTTTATTATTCTACAAGATTGTTTATGGTATAGCTCCTGTATTTTAACAAGATTTGATTCGGCCTTCAAAACCACCACAGCTTGGATATAACATTCGTAATGTATGTAACTTTAACTTCGTTATACCTCAGTCTAGGACAGTTACATATTATAACAGCTTCTTGCCATCAACTATTCAGCTATGGAATAATTTACCATTGGAAACAAAATGTATTGAGTCCTTTGCATCTTTCAAAAATGAACTTAAAAACAATCTGTACAAAAAGCAAAAAATGCCAAAAGTTAACAGTTATGGAAATCGCAAAGAAAATATTGCTCACTGTCAACTTAGAAATAAATCCAGTAATTTACGAGCTCACCTTTTTAATCAACATATTAGTGACACTTCAACTTGTAATAAATGTGGTCACACACGTGAATACAATCTTCATTTTTCCTTGTTTGTCCAGCTTACATTAATCACAGATCAGTTCTCATTGACAGTATCCAAAATAATATAAACTTAAACAATCTCAATCATGAGGAAGTATTGTATGTTTTACCTTTCGGCAATAGACAACTTCCCTATAAAACCAATTGCTCAATTTTTCAAGCAGTTCAACAATATATCAAGTTAACAAAAAGATTCTAAATAATACCTGTTATTAATAATCTTACATAATATCATCCTAAACTTTACCTCAGTAAACCTATCCATGCACTCAATATCTTATGCCTCTTATTTTTATTATACACTTCATTTAAAATATTCACTATCATTATAATTTTTCTTATTTCAAATTGTTTATGCGACCCCAATTTTTCCATTTTTTTGTTTCTTATTTTTCTTTCTCTGTTCTAATTCCTACATGAATTTCAACTTCTTAAATGCTGCAATTATTTAATAAAATGTTTCATATGATATTATAAACTTATTATATTCTGTATCTATTATTCTTATATAATTCAAATGTAACTGAAATATCGGTTGTAACTTTGATCTTTAGGGAGATGACTAAAATAAGCATAGCCTGATGTCCAATCCTATCATGTACTTATTTGAATAATACAATATTCGTTAAAATTAAAAATTAAAATACTGACTATCACACATGTTAACACTGACATGAAATTAAAACTGGCTAAAACCCCTAAGCCTCTTGATAAATGACAAAAAGCTATTAAAGCAAGTTAAAACAAATGACAAACAGAATTTAACTAGTTCAGTCAAAATAGAAGAGGTTTGCATAATGAATACTAATAACAAGCAATTAGACCAATGTGGTAGTACTGAAAAATACGTATATATATATATATATATATATATATATATATATATATATATATATATATATATATATATATATATATATATATATATATATATACTTATAATTAACATTGTTGATAAGAGAGGGATGGGAATTTACAAATAAAACATATTTCTAAACTTTTATTTAGGATGCGTTGTTTTGATTCAATCTGCCAGTAACTAGCGGTGAAACGGGTAGACCACTCGACCAGAAAACTAAATACTGTTTCCTAGCGGTAAAACTGTTTCAAGAGCTATTTTTGGAGTTTTTTCAAAAAATTCTTTTATTAATAAAATTTTTATCTTTTTTAACTCATTTATCTGAATTGATTTTTTCATTTGATGAAGTAAAACACATTGTAAAATCAAAACGTAGTTATTTAGTTATATGTTATGTTGTTATTTTTTTTTTGGCATGCTTATGTTTTTATAACTGTTTATCTTAGAAAAAACATGCATCAAAGTAACACATGATTTCACTTAACAAATATGTACTTTAAGACCCAATTTAGAAGCAGAAAAACGCATTAATCTAGTTGAACAAATATGATTATCATGTATTTTGATCATGTGATAATAATACTTGTCAGCATTTTATGATATATATACATGTGCGATTGATAGTAACTTCATAAATAAATCTTTCGATGACAGGTCGGTACTTCTTAAGCTTGGATGCTTCATGCTTCAAACGATCTATCTTTTCATAAACCTCTGTTACTTTAGATATTTGTATAAATTAGGAAATGCACACACATGTATAAACATATATGATACATGGAATTGAATATGATGCAGCTCATAATACTGTCGATCTACAATTCTCAATGTTTTTTCAGTTAAGTCAAAGAAATGGATACACAATTTAGGCATTAATGATTTATATGCAAAGCATGAAAACAATTATTTAAGTCTATTTTTAGATGTTTTCAATTATCTAAAAAGGATGTGTATAAATCCTTTCACTCTGTTTTCTATGTGCAGTTTTATGCTATTATTTCCTTCAGAAAGGATTTCGGTGGATTGATCCAATTTTGATTGATTCTAGTGATTGTATTGTATATCCAACTTTTTTCTTATTCCTTTATTAAAAGCTTACCATTTTCACGCTTGTAAAATGTTTAACCGCTAAAATTCAAATTGCGTATTAAGTATGCTTGGCTGAAGGTGTTGCAGTATAACGAATAGTTTTTGGTCTCGCAGTCCTTACTGTAAGATGTAAGAAACAAACATATAAGAAATGCTACCTTGTTCTTTTCTACTTTTCAATTATTAGTTAAAATCATTTTCAAACTTGCGATGTAGTAGTTTTTAGGTCACCTGAGTAAACTCCTGGGTCAGGGGTTTAGGCTCTAGGGTGGGGCCAAAACGGCCATATAGTAAAAATGTATTGATTCTTAAAAAAGTCTTCTTCTTTACTCCCACACATGTGGGAGTAAAAACTGAATACTTTGTTATGATGTCCACTAACTCCTCTACCTAAATTGTGAAATTCATGGCCCTTGGGTCAGGGGTTCAGGACATAGAGGAGGGGGGGGGGGGGGCAATATGGCGTGTTAAGGCATTAAATGTTTTAAAATGTTCTTTTCTATTCTCACACATCTGTATGAAAAAGTGACTTCATAATTATGATCAGGAAGTCCACTATTACAATTTTAAATTTCATGTCCCCTGGAATATGGGTTTTGACTCTAGGGCAGGGCGAAAATAGATGTGTAGGTGTTAATGCATAAAATGTTTAAAAAGTATCTTCTTTACTCCCACACACCTGGAAGGAAAACTGAATTCATGATTTTGTAGACCAGATCTTTAAGTTTTTCGCCAAAATTATAGGTTTCATAGTTCTTTTTGAAAGATTTTTGGCAGGGAGGTGGTCGTTATTTCAAATTTTTAATTTTTCTACTCCAAAATTAAACTTAATTAAATGCATATATGATACTCCTCGACAAGTTTGTGTATGGGTTATATGCTACTCATGTGACCGTTAGGGCTATTGGCCTCTTGTTACTCACCTGAGCCGAAAGCTCAAGTGAGCTTTTCCGATCAAGATGTGTCCGTTGTTTGACACTGTCGTTGGCTTCGGCGGCGTTTTTGTTGTCGTCGTCGTAAACGTTTCACATTTTTATCTTCTTCTACAGAACCACTTGGCCAATTTCAACCAAGCTTGGACAATGTCTCCTTCAGATGTGGGGGGGGGGGGGGGGGGTTAGAACTAATGAAAATTTGTTTTTGAAAACCTGTCAAAAACCAATCGGCCGGAAACTTTTGTAGTGTATATTCATGATTGTTAAAATCATGATCACATGGGTTATGGTGGGGCAACGATAGAGAAGTGTTGAATCAAATGTTTACATTGGAACATATAGAAATCAATCTTTAAAAAGCTTATCAAAAACAAATTGGCCAAACAAGCTGTAACTAGGTAGAATAGGACTGAAATTTGGTGGGGGTTGAATCATAAATAGAAAATATATTTGCGTATTATCAAAAACCTATATGTTATGTCAAATTTTTTTTACTGTGGCCCCAGGACCATTCTGGGCCCAAACAAGGGTTCAAAGTAAGTTTGTATTCATATCAATAGTTGATCTTGATGTTTTTTTATATCTGCAATGCTCAATACGTAATATTACTACGAACTCTTTCAGGTACAAAAAGGGCTCAATGTTTAGCATAAGAATATCCGGAGAAAATTTTGAAAATCTTTTTTAAAAGGATCTATATTATTTTAGTGTTCAAACATATTGTATATGCCATCACAAGTCTAATTTTATTATTGTTGTCGTTGCTAAGGTGAGCTATGTTGCCCATAGACCTCTTGTTAATCTTGAGGTTCATAACTTTTTAAAGATTTATTAAGACAATATTCTGAAGATTGCAATCTATGAAACAATATTCTCATGAATAGACTTAACGTTACATTTTAATTCAAGTTCAATTAATTAAAAGGTCAATTATTCAATTGTTCTTTACTTCATAACATATAGAACAAATAGAAGTGAATCCAATAGCATTTTCATTTGGTAAATCGCAAGTTGTTTCAGTTCAGTTTGTACTACAATGGTGTATAGGTATCAATGTAATTTAAAAGAAATAATACATTTAAATCATTAATAAAAATTTTGATACATTGACCTTTTCTTAGGATAAGCATCATTTAAAAATTCTCTTTTGACAATGAAAGGTGATTTGAAATTATAAACCGTCTCAATCATTTTTCTGCACAAAAAGTGGACCGCCTATGAATATATTTAGATATAGCTTGATCACGATAATTAAACTTTGTGGCACATATTCTGTTTAACCTTGCAATATTAATAAATGCAAATCAATCTATTATTCTATCTGTTACATACGTTTTCATCACAACGGCTACCTATGAAATATTTTTGTTTCTTACGAAACGTGCATTAACTGCGCAGTATATCAGAATATATATTTTACTTCATTTTACTTTTACAACACCTTATTGTACTGAATGTATCATTCCGCACATTTTGTTTAACACATAAATTCTTCGAAAAAGGAACATACAGGTAATAGTCAAATTTGGTCCTCAATGATTCAACATTTTTTAAAGTATTTCAGGTATCTAAATTGTCACTGTAAAGCAATTGGTGTTAGATATATTCTCATTTATAACTCTTATTTATTTTAACTCAACGGCGGTATATGATTTCAGAAGTGACACTTTATTCAGAATTCTACACAATCAGTCAAAAATATTAATAAACTAGATAAACTTGCTATAGCAACAAAAAGGTCTTCCGTTTATCATGTATTAATCGGTACAAAAAAATCTATTTTTTCTTTTAAAAGAAAATGGATACATGTAGAATATATACTGTAAAGGAATTCCCATGAAATTATTTCTAAATTAAACAAAACAAAAGACTAGGTGTTAATTTTTGAGTAATTTCTGTGACGACCGGAAGTTAAGCCAGATCATTCAGAACATAGTAAACATATATTCATAGATTGTTTTGTCTTTCCTCAAAGTTTGGATGTTCAAGTTTTTGTTAGTTATAGTATCTCGTTGAGAAAAGGATTTTGTCGCGGGACCGGAAACGGACAAACGGAAGTGATTAAGGAACTTAAAAGCAGATATTTTAGTACATTTACCTACGGTACGTTACTGTTCATCACACTAAGTAAAATGTTTAAAAATTCTAAAGTAAAAAAAAGTCTTCTGTTTGATTACTTCAAGTGAGAACCGGAAGTGACGTACGACCAAATGAAACCCGTTAAACACATGTTCAATCAAATGTCCATCATCTATATAAGTTTGATGTCTTTATCTCTCACAGTTTCTGAGATCTTGTGGGTACTTTGTTTTTTGTTTTTTTATAAAAGAAGGCTACCTGAGATATTTGAGATGTCTCACCGGAGGTAGAATTTTTTTTGTTTTTTTTTTACCATGTATAGATAACTTTTTTTTATTTCTACAGCTTAAATGTTACTTTCATGCTATGAAAACAAAATATTTTTAAAAAATCAACATTGAGTGTACTTCCTGTGACGACCGGAAGTTACGCCGGATAAAACAAAATATTGTTAACACATGTACAAACATAGGTCTATCATCCCACAAAATTTGGTTGTTCAAGTCGTCACTGTTTTTGAGATCTCGTCGAAATAAGGTTTTCTGTCTGGGGACAGGAAATGGACAAACGGAAGTGCTAAATGTAAATCGTATTAAACATTTTTTGTATTCTTGCCTTATGCACATTATTGTTCATCGAGCTAACTACAAATATCAAAGGAATAAGGTTAAACTGATAAACAGCTTGATTTGTTTGAATATATATCTATACCATAGCAATTTAATCCTCTTGCAGAGTCAGAGTCATTCACCCCACGACCGACGATTGTTCATTTAAGGAAACCCTAATTTCGTCTTCAGTCATACTTCATAATGTTTTGACATTTATGCTCTCTATAAATGCTAAAAGGTCTTTGATTGTTGTAGAAAATCGCTGCAACTACATCCTCTTAATTTATGGTTTCCACAAGGCATGCATTGCAAGAATTATAGAACACCTGCTATCAAGAAGTAGGCCCTATTTCCTGTATGTAATGTTGAAACGCATCACTTATTATACTGTCTACCCAACTGAACTATTTTAATTTATTGCCACATTTCTGTTATATTTAAAGTTCGATGAATGACCTCTAACACAATTCATCATTTAATTTTACTGTGTTTTACCGTGGTGTTTCACTAATTCGATCTTAGTTCTATTCAGTTAGAACAGAAGAATAAATGTTCAGTGATCTTTTAATTTAATTTCAAGATATGACATTTGTATTAATGCTCGCTCATAAATTTTTGTAAAAGCAGAAAAGAATACCGAGTATTAATTTTTTTTGTCAAACGCAAAACATTCAAGTATTCGAATATCAAGAATTTTAATTTTAATTAACTATGAATAGAATGAAATGAATCAAAGAAATATTTATGAAAGAATTAAAAAAAAAAACATTGGAAAAATGTTTTATAGATCTGTTTTATGGAGAAATATGTACATTTTTTAAATAATCCGGAAACACATTAAAAGCAGGTTTAATTTAAATAAACTCCAAATTTAAAACCACATAAACACTATCGTCAAATACAAATTAATCACATCTGGTCTCCTCATAAATAAATCATTCTACAAAAGTACAAATTACAAACGTCAACATGAAAGTAATTATTATTTCTGATTTACATAGTTATAAGGAGATAAAAGTTTTAAAACTTCATTTTTTATGATTTCCATTACATTATTATCAAGGACAACATTCAGAAAAGAAACACTACATGATATTATAAATCATGATCTGTCAAGACGTCCAATAACTCTAGAACAAGGATTAGTTTTATGGAATCAAAATGTTTCAATTTCTTTGTATAACCGCCCTGATAAAAGTGATGTCTAATGTTTATGCTATATTTTTAGAGTTTACCTGAGTCACCAGTTTTTTTTAGTATGTCATCGTAATGTCTTTCCTTAAAGCTTGGCCGTTACTTTTAGATAAATTCGGCTTCTACAACTAGGTCTGTTTCGACTAATTTGGAGTGTACACAACAAGAAAAGGGTATGCTAAGGCTATGCATGTTCCCCCTTTCTTTACTGAATTATATTTATCTAATCTTCAAAATATTCCAATCGACTGCTGTACATCCGATTGATAAAAGAATTATGGTAATATTAACAAATACCCGGTATTGCCTCCACCAAAGTTTGGTGGGGCTGGAATTATCATTCAAAGAAACTCTATACAGTAATTTTAAACATGTGTTCTTATACAGGTCATCTAGTATACAATGTAGGCACACGTTAATGAAAGGTTACCTGTACACAAATTGTAATTTCCTGTCCCAGAGATCAAGGATTGTCTTAGAAAAAGGATGTTTTGTTTTCTATCATTTCGTCAATGTTCGTTGAGTGCCCATTTTCGTGGATTACGTTGATGGCTTCATGCACAAAAATGTGCACTGGAGTTCAAAATTTACATATTCTAACTACATATTTTATTGATAGGTTTCATAGGCCATGATTTTTTTCTTTAAACTCTGCTCTTCGCTCAGTCAATGAAAATCGATGCGCGCGAACATCAATAATACCGCAATACCTACTAAATATTTGCTTAAATTACTTTAATCCTTTTATTTCTAAAAAGCACGTTCGTAACTAAGGTCACAATCAGGATATGTAGGGATGTCTCTAAATAAAATTGGGTTTTGAAATCCAGCTCTGGTTATAAAGTGATACATATATACCTATATAAACACCTTGAATTATTCACTTTGTTCGTTTTACTTGAATATACTTCTCTTTGGATTACCTTTTACCCCTTTCCCATTCATTGCTCGTTCTGCAATTTCGTTAAATAATTTGAAATTTTGGCCACATAAGCTTTTTATATTTTTTTTAAAAGCCAAGACATAAAGCGTCAAAGTTTTACAATATAAAATAAACAAAAGAAGTTTTTTTTTTTTTTTTTTTTTTTTTAGAAATTGTGGAAACAGATTGGGCGTCTTACAATGAAGGGTATTTTATGATAAGCAATTCATCAAATTATGATGTAACCATCGATTGCTGCTTACGCTAAACAATAATTACCTTATGCATGATTAAACAATGCACTTTGTTATTATCTAACCCCCTAACATCAGATGGAAGTTACGTCAGTGGTAATTTGTTCGAAGAAATTCCTTTGAGCTTCTTAGTGTTTTATTAATAATCGTGATAGTCTTTTTGTGGATTGATTGGGTGATAAACTTTTTTTTAAACACGAGAAAATTACTTTTTAAAATTAAATTTGTTTACCAAATCTTAACGTTTAACTAATGTTGACAATCAATTCTTTTCAACTTTTGTATAGAAATGGAAAATTGTAACGTGTGTTCTGCTACATTTACAAGATTTCTAAAAAAAACTTTCATTTTCCGATTTCATGCTCTTTATTCATCTACATGCGCCCTAATATTTCCAAGATTTTTTACCCAGATATTTTAAAAGGAAGAAAAATCTTGTCCAGCTAAACAAGCTCCAAACAAGCATGCATACTTTTACCCTCCATTTCATTTCTCGCCAACCCAAGCCTATAATTGCCAACGTTCTCGATACGAAAGTCTTTTCCTACATCAACCCGATTAAGAAATATCAAGCAGCACAAGAGCTGACGCCTAATTACTGCTTCCATATACACCCCGCAAATACACTGACCATTTCTCGGGCTGCTGAGAGATTACACCGCTAATCATCACTCCGGAGATACGATGTCCTTTTCAAGTCCTCTCTACTTCTGAAATCGGTAATTACTATCAATCTCGCGATTTAACGGATGCCCGCGCGAGAAAAACGTTATTTGTGCTACGCGGTGAATAGCGCCCCATATGTTTAAGTGTAAATTTCTACACGGAAAGTGGTTGCGTTACTTAAATTAAGATGATTTGAGATGAAAGTATGGCATTAAAGCTTGAGGGACGCTTCTCACTAACGATAATGAGGGATTAGAATAAAAAGGTGCAAGAAAGGATCCCCGATACTTCACTGATATAAAAGGAATCCAAATAAATGCGGGAAATCAACCGTGTGTTTTGTTTAAGGAGATTTTCCCCTATTTCTTAGACTGTTCTTATGAAGTTCTATATTTACATTATAAGCCTGCTGTTATTAATGTTTTAATAAGGTTATATATCACCATGACAGAAAATCTGAAAAGGTCTTATCGAAGAAACCAAATAAACACCCATTACAGACTCGTCATTCAAATGAAAAGACGTGTCAATTTTTTTTCGTAAATAAAAATATGATAAGCAGATCTCATTGAATATACAATTTCTTATCATTGAGTATATGTGCAAATCAAAGGCATTGATCATAAAATTAGACAGAAGCATGCTTTTGCTGGCTTACAAAGGTATGTTTATAAGAACTATCTATTTAAAGATGAACAAAAAGTGGATAAGAAAATCATTATTTTGAAAAATGCATAACACGCTTTAAAAAAAATTATTTCATTTTGCCAAATTTTATTCATGTGTGTTATTTAAATTTGTACTCAGATTAAATACTTTGCCAGTGTTTCTCGAAATGCGTGTAGCTTAAGTCAAAGTCAACTCAGTCGCATTTAAAATGGGTTTCAACGTTTGTTGTAAGTTATTCTTGGGAAAACGCACTTAAAAATGTGTATAAATCACAAATATTGGGCACCGTGATTAGTTGATGAACTGTAAACAATTATTGTATTTCTTTTTAAAAACTGATAAATTGATCTACGAAATGTCGTCATTATAAATGGGCAGAGGAAAACTAAAGGTTCATTCTAATCACCATCGTATCATTCAAGTTGATTTGGTGAAGAAATTCCGTTCCTAAACTTATCATGTATATTTTCATAATATTTCAGCAAGTGTGTGTAAACGTAAACACCATGTAAAGGGACAGCCTTTGCTGATATTGAAAACATCATATTAAAAAGGGATTACCAAACAAATGTTTCTACAGTGTTATGATAAAAAAATTGAAAGTATTTATTGCTAAATTTAAAACCAGTACTAGTAAAACCAGCCTACATTCAGTCTGAGAGTTATAGATACAGGCATTTGGGCATTATCACCTAAAATGAGCTTTTAATTTTCAACAAATCTAAGTATCAGAGGAGGTACTTTTCTTCCATTAATCTTCTACATATCAAAATGTGTTTGAAATACATAATTACTGTATATACTCAAAGCCATCATGTTGATCATAAGATAATAAAACTTACGTCATTTAAATATAAGCCAATCAGAGCCCCCCAAAACCCCACATATTTGCAAATGTTCATATTAGCTTAATTGTAACACCTTGAGCACACAATTCATATTAAATATAAAACAGCATTAAACATCTTTTATAATCAACTTTTTACGTGTATATACGGCGGCGTGGAAGGGCCAGATGAAAAAATAAAAAATTCTTATTTGTTCGGACAAATAAGTTATTTGTTCGGACGAATTACGATTTGTTCGGACGAATTACGATTTGTTCGGACGAATTAGGATTTGTTCGGACAAATAAGTTATTTGTTCGGACGAATTAGGATTTGTTCGGACGAATTACATTTTTGTTCGGACAAATAATTTATTTGTTCGGACAAATAATTTATTTGTTCGGACAAATAAGTGATTTGTTCGGACGAATTACGATTTGTTCGGACGAATTACGATTTGTTCGGACGAATAAGTTATTTGTTCGGACGAATTAGGATTTGTTCGGACGAATTACACATTTGTTCGGACAAATAATTTATTTGTTCGGACAAATAAGTTATTTGTTCGGACGAATTAGGATTTGTTCAGACGAATTACGATTTGTTCGGACGAATAAGTTATTTGTTCGGACGAATTACGATTTGTTCGGACGAATTAGATATTTGTTCGGACAAATTAGGATTTGTTCGGACGAATTAGGATGTCATAATCATGGATACATAAATGTGAAAAGTCTAATCAGTTTACATGAACATGCGCGGATCCAGAAAAATTTACCGGGGTAGTGGTGGTGGTGGTGGTGGGGGGGGGGGGGGGTCTGATAGATAGTTTTGTTTGTGGGGTGGGGGGGGGGCAAGGCCCCCCGACCACCCCGGCTCTAGATCCGCGTATAGATGAATGCCAACTCTAGTCAGCGCAGGTTTTTTCTTTGCTAACTATAAGTTTTATTTCGCGCAATGCCAGAAGAAATGATTCCAATAGTCATAATTATATGATTCCGCAGTTGGATTTCGATTGTCGATGTTTATATTGAAAATATAGTCATTCTCCTGTTTACTTGGGACGCTCGTTCATTAACGATTCAACATGCATTATTTAAAATTTCAAACGTTAATTCAAAATATAAAATACTTTTCAAAAAATCTTATAAATTCAGAAAATAAAACTATTATAAAAGCTCATTTTAAGCAACAATTGGAGTTAGTTCATTCTTGAATCTTATCAAAGAAAAGCTAAATATGCCAATATATGTCGATAAAAAAGTGTTCAAATGAAGCTATGGTTGTCTCTAGAAAAAATCTTAGTTACGCTGAAAAGTCTTTAGGAGATATTCATAAACGTTATCTTGAAAATCATTTTCGATAGAAAATGCCTTCATCAGTTGGGTATCAATGTCAAAAACAACTTTACACATATTGAAAAATGAAATATTTGCAAATAGGTTTCTGAAGATAGGTCTATATTTGGTAATCAGGCGCTTCTCTGCCATACGGTACTACAAAATAGAAATTATGTGCATCATGACCATTAAAATTATGCACGAGACAGTAGTACTACTAGTATTAATGATACGTCATTGCAGTGTTGCAGTATCCCCATATGTCCGTCATCCATAGGTATGTTGTTTATCAACATCTCATTAATGATATTTCATATATTCTAGATTATCTAGAGTACGGTGCTTATCAAACATAAAATGTTCAATTTTAAGATTTGAATCATTTGAAACATATAATTGTAAAAAAAACTATAACTAATTCAATTAGGGATTCCGATGAATAAAACGTGGATTATTATGACAGATGACCTTAATCTTTAAAACACAATTTTGTAGACTTATCTGCTGATTTACAATACCTTACTTTAAAAATATCTTAGAAACTTTCTTTACTCGGAATCTATACAACACAACTATCAAATACTTGAGAGAACTAAGGAAAAATGACGAATTGAAGACGATTTCAGTAGACATATCAATGCATGAAATGGTAAATATGTGTAGGTCAATATGGCATATCAAACGCTGCAAAATTTGATATTTTTCATTGGTATTATTTTTACGTATTCAATAGTTTTGCATTTATATTCTATAATTACAATTTTTATTGTATAATTTTTCATTTCTATTGCATGATTTTCTTTTGTATTGTATACATTTCATTTTTATTGTATAATTCTACATTTATATTGAATATTTTCATTCGTATGGTCAAATGTTTGTTTGTATTATACAATCTCCATTTGTATTGTATAATGTTTTATTTGTATGGTTTCTCAGAGATTGTTTATAACTTGAAGAAATACCTCACCAAATACAATCTAAAGCTCAAAGTTCAATGTTTATAACTTGGCGGGGCAAAAACCCAATAGCATCGGTAGCATCTGAGGTTCAGCCTTTGATGATTTACTTTCGTTTGTATTCATAGTATTCTACTTAAAATCGAAAATAAATTCAATATGATACTTCTAAATAACAATTTTGTCAAAAGCATTCGTTTTCAGTACTACCCGTACTTTTCCACACTTTTTAACATGGTGGTGAGGGAGATGGTCAATGAATAGATTTTTCCTAAACATTGCCAGTAAGCACAATCTGAATTGAAAGTCGATAACATTGTTCCGAAGCAAGCAGAATGAAGAATTTGGAGTGGCCCTTGTTCCGCGCATGCATGCACTTCCTTCAAGGCTATTGGTTTAGAAAAGAAATATGAATTGAATATGAATAAAATTATACAGTTAAACTTCGATATCTCGAACACTGATATCTTGAATACAATGGATATGTCGATGTGATTTGTAAGTCCCAACCACTTATTTTTTTAAATATTTTACCCTTGATATCTGGAATACTCGGATATCTCGATGGTTTTTAACAGTCCCATTTAGTTCTAGATTACGAGGTTTGACAAAGTGTTGCAGTTCCTGTGCTTTTTCCGTGAAGGTTTTGCAGATACAGTTAAATATTTGAAGTAAGAAAAATGATGTCGGTCAGTTGATTCATCTTTGATCTTTCAATATAATGTCTGAAAGTAGGTTCCAAAGATATTTTTATATTATTGTTTTTATGTATGAATATATGAAAATTTTCGGGTGTTTTTTTATATTTCAGAAGAGTTTAATATTTAAGAGTTTTGAGATAACTTCAAGAACGGTTGTTCGGGTGAGTGAAGTGGCCAATGGGTCTCGTTTTTATTTGACTGTATTATATTTAAAACGAAACTTATTGCATTTATCAGCTTTTTTACGTTAAGTTTAAAATACTTAATGGAAATTGATATATTTTTGAGAAAGAACGATGAGGGGTGCCTTTTCTATGTATTTAATTTCAATGATATACACACACTGTCGGACAGTTTGGTTGTCTGTTCCATGTTCCTATAAATGACGGTAGATTATGTTCACCGTTGTTTACAAAAAATATAAACATTAAATCAAACTGTAACTGCATTCTAATTAAAAACAAGGTACATTTCGCAATTGATATATTTTTTTTTCAAAGTGCGTTGACTTTTCTCGAATTTAACGCTCTTCGAATTTTTTTAAAAAGTGCGTTACTTTTCCCAAGTACTTTGACACAGAGATTTATGACTCGGATAAATCAAGAAATAAAAAAAAAGGTTTTTTTACTCATATCTATTCTATTAAACAAAACATCTTTTCTGACTGGAAAGATTTTGCAGTTTTTAAATAAAAGTTTAAAACAAACAACAACATAAGCTGGAATAGAAACAAACTCCATTGTGTTAAAATCTAAACTAGAAGAGATTAAAAACAAATTTCGTCAAAGAAACTTAATTATTCTGCCGCTTGTGGGTTTGATTCGGATGAATACCTAAAAAAAAAACTTTGAGTTCTTAAGCCATGAAAGGTGTTGAATATCGTAAAAAAAAAATATGGCTGTATGACTTATATTTCAATGCAAACTATTTGTACCTTATAACTTTTATGAATTTCTCAGAGGCAATAAGCAAATGCATATAAGAAAAATTATGCATATTTTTTAAACATGCTGAAAAAGTTTTTCGAACTGTCCCCTGTAAATCTTCCACCAAATTATGTCCTTAATCTAGATGTAACATACTTCATATTCCACAATTAGATCCAGGAAGAGAAGCTGTATTTAATGATCTGTTTATTTAAAAAGATAGTTAACCAATTAAATACTACACACACACACAGAGCACATTGGTCAGGATATTTTTATGCACTTCGTGCAGCTTGATTCATTAAGGAAATGCCTCCCATCTCGTGCACTGTTGTGGTAGTGAGTTGATTGAGTCATGTCTTATAAATACACAGTAACATACAAATCCTTCAAACACAATTTCTACCAACTTGCTAGATTTTTTTAAAAATTGAAATTATCACTGTATGAAATGCATACATCTTGGGCACAGATCTGTTTATCAGTCATCTAGCCGAGTTGTAATATCCGTTTATAATCTTCAAAGAATTCATAACATTGACAATCACTTTCAATAAAAACCTTCAAAATTTGCAGAAAATCAACTGAAACATATCACAAAGATATACTATACAGTTATTACAAATTTTCTTTCGGAAACATGTAGCTGTTAGATAAGTAAATATTAACCACATGACCATTAAATTGGCTGGATGTTCTTGGCTGTCAATATCAATGTCCTTCAAACAGAGAGCTCTGCATTGGAAAAAGTTCAAATGTAAAAAGCTCACATATTTTGACTTTTCGTTTACTAAAGTCAAAATATCATATTTAACATTTTAAAGGGACTTGGACACCATTTGACTTAAAATTTTCAAATTTTATATTTCCATGTTTATACTGATAAATATAGAAGTTCTCAATGCTATGTCAAAATTTGAACGTCAAATATCAAAGTTGTCATTTACATACGTGTTGTATTTGTGTAAGTTTCAATCAAATGTATCTTTCTTTTGTTGATACTAGTATATTTATGAAGATATTGAGTTAGATTAAATTGTTTTTTACATTTCATTTTGTCTAAGAAATGGTAAATCTTTACATTACTAATTTGTAAACAACTATAAGACTCGAGCTTTGTTTACATAACAACCAATTCTTACCTCTGTATCTCGCTTGTAACTTGACTTTAACATTCAATATTTTGGTCAATCATTTAAAATTACATTTTAATCAAAATAGTTTCACTTACTTGGAATTTTCAAATTTTACGATATTTGACCAATATAATTGTTTAAAATTATTTAAGAAAGGGAAATTTTTTTTAGAAACGGCGGGATTTGAACTTGACATAGATCTATTCGTAGCTAACCCTCGACGCTTCTAGGTAACAAATTTGGTGGTAAACAATTATATAAAATTATACTTTCTAGTTTATTTCGATAGGAAGTGTGTTACAATATGCAGGTGTCCCATACCACCTTAACATACATCATGAATAGATTCAGCTCAGATTTTTTTTAAATTCAAAATTGACAGTCAAAATTTTTAATATAGAAAAAAAAACCCGAAAGTTCCAAGAATTTATAACGACCTCTCCCATTGAATTTTTAGTTCTTCGAAAACCAAGTAACCCGAACAGTTCAATGATCGTTCTAACAAAATACAAAAAAGTTTCATAGTTTAGTTATTTATTAATAACATTATATACGGAATGTGAAAAGAACATAAACTTTCTTACAACAGAAATAATATGAACTTGGTTTCCATGTAATCAGAATTATCCTTTTGTGAGACCTCTTGTCAATAGATAAGCATACGAGCAGGAAACAGACTTGTCCTCAGCACCAATAGAATCCACTCTCATAATGCAATGGATCCAGAAACACCTCGCAGCGATAAATCACCGAAGGTTCCCAATTTACATACATAACCTGCTATTTCGATACAAATTTATGTTCCTTTAATGTATAATTGACTGTCAACTCAATTAATAAAAGTACAAAATAACTGCCTTAATTAAATTCTCCATTTCAATAATTTAAACATTTAAATTGCCAATGTGACACCCAGTGGGAATGGTCTGGCCTCACAACAAACCAGCCATATTTACCATTCTCATAAACATGAGCATGACAACAAATCGGCAATATCTGACATATTACATTGAGAATCAAAAGAAAACCATTATTGTTTTTTAATATATAAAAAAGGTAAGATGTGTTCCGAAAAATTATAAAGGGACTTGGAATACTTTCTTCTAATAAAAATGTTGGATAAGAATGGAGCATTATCAACATATTTTTTCGATGAAAATTTGTATGATGAGAATATTAAGGACTAGACAACAGTGAAGTCAGCAGGTTTGGTGTCTGAAGCTAATACATCCCGATGCAAAGCAAGAAAGTGGACACAAGATTGTATTTCAGTGGGTACATGCTTCATTATGTCTGTCATAGTCACATTACATGCTATTTAAACGTGACGTAACTAAGCCACAAGTGTACCTGACGGAAATAATGCTAGGATTTAATCAAGGAAATCTTACTTCTGTTGCTAAGGCCGAGTTTTTATCAATCACAAGACCACATAATCACTAATACTGTCATCAATTTCTGAAATGCTGATTCAATAAATAGACACAAATTAAAACAGGCATCGCAATAGCTAAAATTATTTTCATAAAAAAAATGACTAATTAAACAAAACCCTGTTTATTTTTTTTTCAAAGCAGGCAGAATATAAGCAGAATAGACTACTTATTGTGAAATAATCATCAGATAAAAAAAAATAAGTAACAAAAATATATCACAGATACATCCATCATCTGATAAGTAGTACAAACGATTCCATTTGTTTGAAACACTAGCGATACTTCCCACAAAGACATACAGATTTACACTCACAAGGAAAATCTATACTTCAGAATTAGGCCATACTTTTTGTTAAAACTTTTTTTGCCAAAAAGTTACTTTTAAAAAATGGCCTTAATTTACATCAACAATTACGAGATTTAACAGTTTAAGTTTCTTGCTTTACCTGAGAATACTAACACAGAAATACAATGTTTTTGGACACAAAAGAATTACTTTCTGGTATAGGCAGCTTGTTATAAAATCAAATTATAAAATGTACATTTTAAAAAACCCAACAATTTCAAGAAAAAATATGTTAAATCACACATTCTAAGAATCACTCAATAAATAAAATTGATATATAATAAAAGAACAAAATAACTATAAATATGGACGGCATTTAAAAGATATGCTCTATATCTGTATATTTCTTCAATCACTACAAACATATTTTCAATATTCTCACTGATACACACACATTTAATACATTCTCAACACTTGTATACACACATGGGCACAATCCACTCAAATCATGTACAAAAATAG
This sequence comes from Magallana gigas, assembly GCF_963853765.1. NCBI lineage: Eukaryota > Metazoa > Mollusca > Bivalvia > Ostreida > Ostreidae > Magallana > Magallana gigas. Next base: position 48,976,415 of record NC_088858.1, on the reverse strand, counting down.
ATTTATCCCTACCAAATTCAAAATAAAACAATGTATAAAATATTAAATGTTTTTGGATTCCATTGTTGTGATATATTTGAATCAAACTTATAATCTTATTTCTGGAAGAGTTAACTCCATTATTTGTTCTAGTGGGCGAAGATTCAATACCCTGCAAAGGAAGTTAAACAATTCTTGAATTCAACATTTAGATTTAAAATGTACTATCAAAGAATCTTAAAAATTGCAAAATTATAAAATCTTTATCTTGTTTCCTCAAAATTATAGGTAATCTAAATATACATCTATTTAAGCATCTACTTTTTATGCTTATATGCCAAACAAAATATCATGCAAGCCTCTATTTCATAAACAATCATGCACCAAATGCTTTATCTACTTGTAGCAATATAAAAACCAACATATTAAGTGAAATATTTTACTTTAATTTTACATTTATTCTTTACTTGCATTTCATTATATACTGTGTACAAAAATCTTTTAAAGTTTTAAAATGCATCACAAGGAAATTAGTAATTTTACAAAGGTACATGTAGCAACACACAAAATCTGTAAAATTATGAGATATGCAAGCTTGTGTAATATATATAAATGTGTGTGTCAAATTTACATGTATGTGTCTATTACACTTTGACTGAAAATTTAAAATGTGTGATGGCCTTAAAATGCAAATTTCACAATGTTGTGACTTAGGAAAAATATTCCAATAAACTGTAATAAACTGCAATAAATTGTAAATACAAAATAACTGATTTAAGTAGATTTTTCCTTCCTTCTTTGGCAGCTTTTAAATTGATTTACTTAATGTGGTTGTAATGGTTCTCCTCTATTTTTGATTGTCAGTATAAAGCTTTTAAACTGGACAGCAAAATAACATTACTTATTATCATGATTTAGTTTCCTAAGTCCCTTGAGTTAACTCACCGCGGCTGAGTAAATCATGAGTTACTGAGTGAGTGTACCTTGAGCAGATCGAGTGCGGCCAGTGTGCTGGTCAAACTGCAAGCTGTTGTAGAAATTGAAATTTAAAGAATCATCAGGAACGGCAGACCTGTGTAACAAAATCAAACCACGTGACAGGGTGATAGGACAATGTCAACCCATTACCTACAGGCACTGCAGAGGAGAGAACAGAGCAGTTAGCCTCAGATATCAAAATAGAAATTTTTAAAAATGATGATGTGACAAGAGAGTAGATAACTTCACTACTGACAAGGTAAATAGTGCACGTTTAAAGCTCTGAAAAGAAAGAAATGTTGACTACACAGAATGAGTTTCTGATATGTACAGGATAGTGTTTAGCAGTGTGGATTATTTTTTATTTCAAATAAAAGACCATTTTGCTTGAGATTCATCTCCACACTCCCTAATTTTTTCATTGCTTTTTCCTTCTAGAAGTCATAAATAATTTCTGTAAGCAAGAAATGCAGAATTTTTTTTTAATCTTGGTGGTGCTATACATCAAGCTGTCTCTAAAATTCAAAATGATGTACGTATGATAAATCTTTGACCGTGCTCGTATAAAAGAAATTCTAGCGGCTACACTTCCACACCCAGCGTTACTAAGGATACACGACCAAATCTAGTAAGATACCATGTTCGTACATTACAAGAAGCTGTAAAACTTTGGGACTTCACAGAATCTTTAGTGAGCTAAAACAAAGAGGGATAACTCTAGTTCATAGCAAGGATAAAATCTGATATATTGGGAAGCACACTTTATATATGTAGAATTACAAAACAAACAATCAGGACAATTTCAGAAATTCAACAAAAAACAGGGAGGAAGAGGGGATGTTGAAATTAAGGTATATAATAAATTACATAATGGTACAGGAGTGTCAATCAGGAGTAAAAAACAATGGAAACAAACATTAAACATGATCAACTTACATCTAATATAGATATGGCACTGTGTAACTCCTAAATGCATGATTCAATCATTTATAACTATTCAAACATCATGTCAACAATATCATAGTAAGCAAACACATGCCAGACCAAAAATAATCATCTACATGCATATGATATCAAATCTGTCAAATTGTACCCTGAATAACTGTGTTACAAAAGCTGCACTTCAACACATAGCAAAGAAATGGTCAATATGGATGAAACATTCTAACACTTTAATTCCATTATTTATATTTAAAACTTTCGCCCATTTCACAAAAGTTTTAAAATTTTCAAGTAGTTGAATATCTTTTACTTAACTGGATTTAAAATTTAAATACATAATAATAAAAGTTAACAATATTAATAATGTTTTTGCAAATATTGCTTGCCAATGCACTAACAAAACATGAATCACATGTAAGTGTTCTAGATTAATAGTAGTTTAGCACCTTTTTAAACACAATTTTCTTGCTACTTTAACAGCGTTAAAAATTTTTTGGTATTATCAATGTTAAGTGCTTACTTGGAGTAAAATATACTCTGAATAAATAAAGGGTGACAAACAGAATAGACAGACACATTATGTTTGAGAATCAGCAGCTTAAGGTACCATCTGACAGATTTTCTCCCCCTAAAAGCCCGAGCTTTCTGCTGAGCCAATAGCTATAGCAGCTTTTAAAATCTTTTTTATAAAATTCAGTTGAAAAATTCTCCCGTTACAATAAGCCATATACAACAATCAGCTTACCTTTGGACCCTGTGTGAGCTGGGGGTTTTCCGGGCGTGTGGGGGTTGGGTAGGGGGTTTTGGGGCGTACATCTGTATGGCACTCTCCAGCTCCTGGTCAAGCCTCTGTTGTTGCTGTACAGATTTCTGGACGGCATGAGCTTGTGCAATCATGGCCTGGTGCTTTGCTTTACTCTGCTCCAACATTGCCTTGCTCTGTTGTTTCAAGGCAGCTTGTTGTTGCATTATCTGGAACTGTTTACTTGATTGAGATGCTGTGTGATAGTTGCTAGGCAACACTCCAGTGACCTGATTGTATGCATGTGCAAGGTCATTTTGCCAGGTTGTCCCGTTTGAGTCTTCAATAAAACTATTAAATGTTGCGTTGGCACTTCGTAGATTCACATTTGATTGAACAGGTTTCCTTGACCCTGATGCGGATTTGATCTCCAGCCTTCTGTGTCCTTGACCTGACGGAGGTCTATTTCTGATGTCCTCAGTGATCCCATTAGATGAGCTATATTTGATATTGTCATTTGGCCTCTGTATGTTTTCATCCCTGGTCTGTTCTGGGTACACAGCTGCATTGGTCTGCACTCTTTCTCCTCCTGGAATTATTATCCCTGTCGCCGGCGGTGCCATCTTATTATAACCACTGTTCTTGTTGATGGTGTATGTAGTATCCACCAGCGAAGAACTACTGCCATACTGCGGGGTGTCGCCCTGTCCCATTTGCTGAGACGAAGAACAACGCGAGTCATTGTTTATCATACTTGTCCCATTGTAGGCAGAGTATTGTCTTGCCTGTTGGCGAAGCGCCAATCTCTGTAGAGCATCATGAATGGCCTGATCATTGTATGAATCTAACAGAAAAGAACAAAATTTATCATCAGAATCCAAGTTCCATAACTATTACATACATTCTTTAATCATAAAATAAGCAAACAAAGTTTCTATGTACTTAAAGAGAAAAACAGGAAATTAAAATGAATTGAATTATTTACTCTTAACATTACATAAAACCAAAGTTTAAGAATTTAAATACTTGCCCATAGGCAGCTGTAGCTCCCAGTCTGAAAAAATTTGGATTGACAACCTGGGAGCTACAGTAAAAAGTTGCAATTTGTGCCTCACAAAAAAAATTGCTCATTTTGGACTGACATATTTCCACATCAATTCTGTGAAAAATTAGTTCATATACCATGAAATTCTTCAATTTACTACTGATATTGTCACCTTACTTGCTTCAGACTCTCTCTTAAACACGTTGACCTTGGTAAATGAAGTATGTTTAATTCACATGCAGACCAAGAGTCGCTACATTTTGCGTGTAAAGGAACTGCACCACTTCATTTTTAATATGGGGCTGGTGATGTTGTTTAAAAGAATATCAGAGGCAAGTGAAATAACAAGACCTGTAGTAAAATGTCCAAGAAACTTTTTGGAGTCAAATATTTGTACAGAATTGGTGTAGAAATAAGGTACATGTAAATCAGTCTAAAATTCAAACTGTAGCTCCAAGGTCGTTCATTGGAATTTATGAATACTGGGAGCTACAGACCTGCAACTACCATAGGAGATGTGTTTTTTGTGATAAATTCCAACTGGAATTCTAGGTGTGTAAGCTACTTCTTACCAACAGTGGGGTTAGTTGTAGCATATGGATTGGCTGATGTTGGGCGGTTCATGGCTGACATTGGTCTATTGAAGGGCTTAGCTGCCACACCTGTTGATATATAGTTACAATATACACACTGTACATGTACAGCTCGTCATTCCTTTCTTGACCTGTCCCTATCAATGTTACAATTAGCATTAAATGTATACAATATACATACATGTAGTACATATTGATTAGTAGGATTGAAGGAAAAAAAGAATGTATGATAGATTTATTAAATTACACAGTATTATTAATTGATCTGACAATATTAATAATAATGAAATTTTGTGTAAAACAGTGAAATTCAAGCAAGTGCTAATATAACTGAAAATTTCAAGAAAAGTAATAACAGACAACACCATATATTAACAACATCAGCTGTCAGAGACCCAGTCCCACAAAGAAGTAGATATCTTACAAGCAACATAAGATATTGCAATCACTGGGTCAGTAATGAATGTTAAATTGGGCAAAGTAGAGTGCAATGAAGATATTTTGTCCTGAGGTAACATCTTTTCTTGCCTACCTGACTCAGGTGTACACATGTAGTTTGTAGGCGTAGGTATATGTTTATTATCCACTAGAAACAAAGTTTGGAAATAACATTTCACTTTTATTTTATAACTTTTCTTGTTATGAAAAAAAAATTAATTTGCAAAAGTGTAGTTTGTCAGCTATCTGCCCATGTGAATGTAATGATAAAGGTATGAAGCTCTTTAAAGGCAGGAAAGAAATGTTCTATTTGCAGTTCATTAGAGAACCCATGCAGTAGAAGCTGATATCCTCTGTGACAACAATGTCCCTACCTGGTGGAGGGTCTACAGAGGGTTTTGGAGGTGGGGCTAAATACACAAAGGAAGGGGAAATAGTATGTTGATAAGGAAGCAAACCAATCAATTGTTAAACAAATCTACTTTTAGATTCAATGTTGTTACCAATTAATAGATAAAAAAAACTAGTGAAACTTACAAAAAACATCAATACTATATTCAATCTAACATCAATCTACAATCACTATTATTCATGTATATTGAATTTCAAATTAAATTTAAATGAAACATTTCAGTGGACGCTAACAACAAAATCCTCCAACAATGAGACGAGACTACATGAGTTACCTGTCCTGTTTCCACCAGAGGTCGCTGAGCGGGGTCGATTGGAGGTTAGTTTCTGTGTGTATACCTGCACAGCGTTAGCATATGAAGACTGAGAGGGTGTGTGGTACACGCGTGTGTGTGGAGGCTCACCGGCCTGAGAGGTGGTTCTAGTGGCGGTGGTAGTGGTGGTGGTTAGGCTACTGTCGCTAGCTACAGAGAAAATTTATCAGGTGCCAAGAACTGCTTGTTGTCTATTACATGGTGAACAAAGCTCTGTGTACATTTATCTTACAAGGAACAGCTTCTGAGATTTAAAAGTATTTTTTATATTTTCCTGAATTGGAAACAAAACCAAATTTATGTTATGAAATTCAAACATAATAATCGCTGTTTTTATTACTTGTTTAATAGTGAATTAAGACACAACCAATACCAATGTGTAGACAACAAACATTTGATATATCAGCATACATTTACATTTGTAAGTAGAGCAAAGCTTAAGGGAAAATTTTTATTAAATACATGTATGCTGCTTGGACATGCTTCTATATACGTAATGGATAACGAAATACTAACGGCATGTAAATAATAAAAAGGGTTTGGAAGTAATGCATGACATAATATGATTAGTTACAGCTTTTTTTGGAGGAAAACTAATAAGTTATAAAAAATGAATTAAAAATTAAACACATTACTTTTTACAAGATGATTTAATATCTTAAGACAATTAGCAGAATACTATGATCTACTGAATACATCATGTACAAAACAACTAGCTTAATGCTATATGATATATATTAAAAGCCAACTAAGAATGCCTTACCAAATTTGGGGGGGTCTTCCCAACCGGTGATAGTTTTGGGGGTCACCTCTATTGTTCCCTCCCCTTCCTTTTTCTTGCCCATGTTGGAATCAGAGGCAGACATATTGACGGACCTCCCCACACTCCCTGACCCGGGCCTGTTCTGTAACAAGGAGCTCTGTCTGGAGATTGGGGGTCGGCCACTAGTGGCATTGGGGGGTCTATTAGGGCCTGCAGATGGGGGCCGGGAATGCTGGAAGGTTGAGGTAGGACGCGTTTGACCGTTAGAGTCAGTGACAGAGTTCTTGGGGTGACCCCCCAGGAATATACTGGCTGACTTGTTTATCTTTGTGTAGGTAGTTAGCACTTCCTCCAGTTCTCCCTCACTAAAAAGATAAAGAACTAGTATGACAATGTATGTATAGAGTAATATTCAACAGATATAAATCATGATTATCCTTCTTTGCACCATTTTCATAAACTTGACCATTCATGTTATAAAAATTTCCTGACAGAAATTTTTACAAACTCTTTGCATGATAACTACAGAATTATCTGGCAATAAATGTTCCTCACACACTCTCTATGTATTATTACTGTACAAGTACCTGGCAATGTTGACAAACATGTCAAACTTGTCCTCACAGACCCCCTGGGACTCAGCCTGGGCGGTTGAGGGGTGGACCTCAGCCACCTTACCCTGTTGTCTCTCCTGTTGGCGCTTTAGATTCAACTGCTCAGTTTCCTGGAATCAATAATACCGTTACTTTTACCAAGAATTTTGGCCATTGATATAAGATTTTACCTGGTTTCATAAATGTTTGTTGAATATCAATTTTCATGAATTTTCTTCTTAGTTGATCTATGAAATGATATCGATGACATGTTAATTGAAGTGAAAAATCACATAAAACCAGATATTGTATGGATAGATTCATTAACCTCAAATGAATGTGTCCTTGAAACTGTCATTTTCACTCTATCCACAAGTAACTGATGCCCACAAATATCAATCAAACCACGGTACATATATGTGTAATTACAAGTAGACCACAGAACATGTACAAGAAGAGAGTTACTGCTGACCTTGTTGTAGATATGGACGAAGTCGCCCAGCTGTTTGGCCAGTATCCTCCTGCGGTCCGCCAGGGGGAGCTTTCTGCTGGGGACCACCACCTTAAAGGGCTGTTGGAGATTGACCGCTGCTCGCTTTAGAAACCTCAGCACCAAATCCTGCATTATAAAGAAAACCGTTTTACACTCTTTGTTATAATGTTCAGAAAATTACTGATCACTTCAATCAAAATATTATTGACGAAAAGGAAAAATTCACAAATCTTGAAAATAAAGAGACCATTTGTTCATTAAGAGCATCAGAATCATCCTGATTTGACGGTCCTGCCTCCGATATCAATCGCTGCTGGACTCTGACTAAATACATGGCAAACGCTCCTCTCGCCTGGCATTTACTGAAGAAACAAGACAATAAAAGTAAACAAAACTACAAGACAGTCAATTAAACTCCTAACTTCAGAATCAGACAAACATAACTTCTCACTGCACCATACCTGAGTGTCCTCCCCTTCTGTAAGAGTTCCACCACATTGTACTTGGGTTCGGGGGGAGGGGGTGGGGGCTTGGCAGGTGCGGTCGGTTTTTCCTCTATGGGTGTCTCTACAGTTTTCTGGAGCGGTAGTTTTACCTGCACTCTCTGGGGCTTTGGAGGTTTTTCTTCTTTCGCTTTCTGCAAAAGTTACATAATTTCTAATAACAATTGCTTTTAAAAAAACGTCTTAAAATACCTCAATTATTCAATGTGTTATGTTTTTTTCAAAGATTTGGTTGGAATAAACAGTGGTTAAAGTTACACCACCTAATTAACATACTTGTATTAATTAAATATCATTTAAAAATTCACTTCATACTGGTAATTGACATCGAAATGTTTGAGCGTTCTATATGTTTCAATACCCTATATATATACATTCTTTTGAAATAGAAACAATATGTTGATCAAATTATGAGCTAGCTAGGCATAGACACACAATGGCAACATTAAATGAAAATTACAAGTTCTAATTACAATTTCATTGTGTAAAAATACCAAGAAGTATGTGTTGCGGTGCAAATTATGATCACAGATAGCTAGAAATAGTAAAATATGACTATATGTTATAAAGAAAAGTCAAGCTTTCACAACAGCACACACCGTGGTCTTGGTTGAGGTAAAGCACATTGTGCTGTAGGTTTTTTTTAAGCACATTGTGCTGTAGTGTCTTTTATTAAACACATATAATGTGTGTCTATATTGCTTCAATATCTACTTCTTGAGGTACAGAATGTGTGTACTGCAATAAGAGCGGTAATTCAAAGCTGATGGAGTGATAACAATGAACAAAGGCTCTGGTTTCAAGACACCCAACTTATTTTCTGTATATTGCAGCTAAATGTGAAAGTGTTAGATGGAGCAGTGGGGTACAGGAAGCCGTGTAAGCTTACAGAGTCACTTTGTGCTGAGGACTATGTAAGTGTTAGAGGGAGCAGTGTAGGCTTACAGAGTCACTTTGTGCTGAGCCTGAGGACTATGTAAGTGTTAGAGGGAGCAGTACAGTGGGTACAGGAAGCAGTGTAAGCTTACAGAGTCACTTTGTGCTGAGGACTTTTCCTGGGGGACCTCATCCCCATCTGTCACAACATCCACCTCTACCTCCACCTTGTGCTCCTTCACCTCCTCCACTGGGGAAGAGCTCCTCGAGTCTTTCTGTGCCTCTTCTTTCTCCTCATCATTCTCTTCATCAGACTCCTCAGCCTTGTCTTCATCCTCCTCCTGGTCCTCAACCACACCCTGAGCAAGCTTAGGTCTTGCTGTGAATGTATGAAAGATATCAAATAAATTTATGTCATTTGAAAAGTGTTGGTCATACAATTAGATAAATTTGGTGGCTTTTCAAAAAAATTAACTGTTATAAATTATCTAACAGGATATTTGTGCAGATCCTGCTATTGTTAGTTCTAAGTACCTTTTGGCTTGCGTTTATTTTTTCGCTTCCCTTTACGAGCCGTTCCAAGTTTCCTCTCATACTGTTTGGTCCTGCTAATTGCCTGGGCATAACATTCAGCAAACTGAAATTTTAACATGAAACAATGATAAGACAAAGCTGATCTTTTACCATATAGACAATATATCAGGTATATCATTTTGGGCCTTAGTCTTATCTATAATTCATTTTGTATAAAAAGTAAATTTTAAAACAAAATAATTTCAAAAAATTATTGAGCATGCATACCTCAGGATCTGACTTCATTGATCCTCCCATTGAAGCATATGCACTTCTGCAAAGAAAAATATTGATTGACATTTAGCTGATGAGTTTATAATGCATTTTACAGTTATAGACAATTAATCTGAAAATCTCTGAAAACAGTTTAACTGCATGGTTTTACAGCTTTTTTCTGTGGGTGGAATTTTTTGGTTTTCTTTCAAAAAGTTCTTAACGTCAACTTTATTTTTGGCGATTTCTGAATGGGTGAATACAAAGAATGTACACCATAAATTTCTTTTGCCCTTGAAAAGATACTGTGCAAAATTTATCCAGAAAAATAGCACCCAGCAGAAAAATATCAGTAAACCAGTATGGCTACTTCAGATAGGAGGGAGAAGGCTATGCTCATAAAACTGTAGGAAACTATATAGAGAGTTAAATTACAAATAATTATACTAGCACCGCAAATCCAGAGGAACTACAAAGTCTAGCAATGTACAATAGTCACTGCAAGTCAGTTGTTTATTTTCTAGCTGTGCTATGGATACACATTTGCCAACTTTATATGTTCATTACATTTCATTTCAGCATATTTCACTTATGAATTCATTACATGCATTAAGTATCTACCATAGCACATAATAACAGAATGCTACCACAGGACACAAAATTCAATATCAATATATATCTTTATACCCACAATATTATACATTTTTTATACAAGATAGGCATGTTTGCCAAAAATCATTAATCTACCAAAATTTCTTGCCTGTAATTTATATATAATGTACATAAAACTTCATTTTCATAAGTTCCTTGAAAAATTAATGAAACATTAATTTAAAAATATACAAACAACTTCTTTCTTTCTTTCTGATTAAAAAGACTAACTTTTGGGAATTTCCCCATGTACCAATCTTTCAATATTTTTCATGTTAACAATGTGCAAATTAAAATTATCTAAATTAACAGGAAATAATTATATTACCCAATGAATCCAGCCCATTTCACTTGATGATGATCAACTCGCTATCATTAGTAAACCACCCACATTGTTTAGTCATTACACAACAACAATCCATAAAACATGGATAAAACTAAAATCTAAATCAACAGAAGCAATGACTCTTAGCATTTTCATTATAAACACCATAGATCAGGTAAGCCTCCTCAATGGCAATCAATAGTGAGAGCTTAAATAAGGAACTGTACAGTAACATATAGGGCTAAAGATATACAGACAAAACAGCCTAATGCTGACAAAGTGATAATGATGATATATACTACAGACACGTTGTTAACACATACTGTCTGACGCCTTAGAGTGTCTACATCCTGCTTGTAAATACGGTACACAATTTTAAAGCATGTCACACATTGCAGCATGCAGCATAATGAAGCCTCTTAGTCTATGTCACAGGTTGTACTGACTCAAACTATCCACACCAGCTCAATCTTGCCTCAGATATCCTCAGCATAAGATCTGAACAACACTGAGGACACCTTTGAGCAGGTATGGTATACGTAAAACATAAAATATCAACATGTACAAAATCGATGACTTAAATTCATGCAAAATATTACAAATATTACAAAATAATACTGTGCAGGTTGACAATGCCTTACGCTGTATGTTTGGAATGTTTGGAATTCCTGCATATATACAATAGACAGTATAAATAGTTAACAGAACTAGAGCAGTCTACGTCAGAGCTACTGATGTTTTAGCACACTACTCGATATAACAACACTGGTGAGGTACTCACTTGGTCTTATAGGAGGGGCAGACTCTGAAAACATCATGGAGTGAAGTCATATACAAGCAGCTAATGATACATGCTTACTGCTATTGGAACATCTCTGTTATATGTAATACATTATGGAATGTGCTGCCATTTTTGTCTTTAACCATTTCTTATGCTAACTTTTTATAATACACCATTTCTTACCCCACACATTAATTTTCTGAATAATAACAATGTATATGTCTGTTAATAGCCAGTTGTTACATTATTTTTTTTTCCTATATCATTTCTAACACCCCATCTTTACCATGACTGAAAAATCACATTGTAATTATATATTCCCTCTATAAATATCAAACATCAGATGATCCTATATTTAATTGGAAATATATTCTATGAATTTTATTAATTTGGGAGAACTTCAAAAAATTGCAATACATGGTAATATGACTCATCATTTTTTTTATTTATGCAATAGAAATCACAAGATACAAGTAGTCATTTCTAGCTCCAAATGGAAACTTTATAACCATGAAACCCACCAGACCATAACCAAGCCTTATACACATCCAATTAGCAAACTGTTTACCAACATTACAGCCTAGGCAGCCATTACAGCTTGACCTTTCACCTACTTACTTTGCCCTTTGACCTGCTGAGGTGGATGCTACACTTTTTGCTTGCTGGGATCCCCCTTTGTGTCTGAAACATAGGAATAAGTTTAGAATTTATTGATTTGTATATAAATGTTTAAGTATCAAATCTAATTTACAATAAAGCATTCCTTATAAAGACTTAGAATAGGATACTTCAAGAAAAACCCGAGACAAATACCGATACATTAATTAGCACCTAAATGTTGCAATTAGAATCAACTCCCACTGACATAAAAATAATTCCATACAGTCACGTACATGTGTGGTGTTTGCAACTCTTAAAAGGATGGAGTTAACAGTTTATATTTACATTCACTTCCCCCCCCCCTCTATTAAATTGCATTGGTTGATTTGAGTGATATTTACGCATAACACAGAAGACCCAATCACCAAATCTGGTGCGTATGAATACATTCAGTATTCCTTCAGTATTTCTCGAAGAACATGAACCGACTCTTATCGCGACTTCAAACCTGGTCACGACCTGATATTATACTTACGCTGATTAATATTTCATTGATGAAAATATATTTTGACGGTTAAATGAATTCAATTGATTAATTTCTTAGTATTCTAAAAAAAAATTCGTTAAATTACAGAAAGAAAAATAAAATTGTGTTATTAGAATTTAAAACGCTGTGCAATATTTTTGTCAGCATAATTCGGCTATTCCAATGGCTCTTCCGTTAATTTCGCTTTACTCGTTGAATAAGACAGAGCTTTTTAAAAATAAATCATATTTGCGGGAAGGTAATAAATGTTTAAAAACGTAAATATAAGCACTGAATCGTTATTTTTTGAAAGATGTGGTCTCATAACTGCAATGGTGTGTGCAAACAAATTATCATAACGCGCTAGCGCGTGTTATTCAATTTGTATGTACACAACGTTGCAGTTATGAGACCACATCTTTCAAAAAATAATGATTCAATGCTTAAGTAATCAATAATAATAATGAATTCATTATCTTATAGTTTCCTTATTTGTCTTTTTTCAAAGTAAATGAAAAGTTGCAAATTTTTCTAAAAACTGATAATGAGTTTGAAGGGGGAGGGGGGGGGGGGGGGGGGGGTGTTGTGTTTTGTATTTGGGGGGGGGGGGGGGGGGGGTTTGTGTTGTGTATAAATTGAACAATTTTTACTAGTATACCTGTCAGGATAAAGTCGACTATGAATCATCAAGTTGTGACTTGTTGAGAATTGTAGAAATGACCTAAAAGATAAAAAAAAATCTATAAGTTTCTATTATTTTTTGGCTATTAGTTCCCATAGAAACTAATACATGTGTACATCACTACAAATAATTTAAACTAATCATGAATACACTGAATCAAGAGTGCACTCTGTCTAAACAGCAATGAATGAAATTGTCATTTAAGTTAATTTCCAAGGAATACATGAGAGTAAACAATAAAACAAGAGACCCATGGGCCACATCGCTCACCTGAGAACAATAGACATGATAAATTAGCTTAATGGAGTCATAATTATACAAAATATCTAACTGTAATATAGTACATGTAGATCCTGTATAAATAAAAACTCCATTTCCCCCTTGGATATTCTTATGTTTATAATCAAGTCCCTTTTCTAACAGGATAATTTTATAGTCATTTCACATGTTGAGCATTGCAGTTCTCAAAAAGATCCTAAACAATTGTTTATATATGGGATATAAACCTACATGAAACTCTGAACCCCTTGTGCTGCCCAAGAATTGTCCAGCAGCTAAATTCAAAACAATTTTAAAGAATTTGCAAAATGTCCAAATGCTTGCATATAAGTAAAACCATATTCTATAACTTTTCAGTTTTTGTGAATAATTAAAATGTTTTCCTTTGTAAAAGTGGCCCCATCTTACTCCTCAAGATTTTGAATTTTTCAAATTTGAATCTACATTATTTACAGTTGCTTTCACTCAAGTTACAGCTTTCCTAAGCAAATGGCTTTTTAGAAGATTTTTCTCTAAGTAAAATTTGACTACCATCCCCCAACCCCATTGTGGCTTGCAGAATCATAATTCTAAAAATAATTTAAAAAAAATTAAATCTACCCTACCTGAGGATGCTTCCAAACAAGTTCAGCTTTCCTGGCTGATTGGTTTCAGAAAAGAAGATTTTTTAAGATTCACTTTATATATTTCTATGTAAATATTTAACCCCTCCCCCAATGTGGCCCCATCCTACTCCCCTGGGGTTATGATTTTCACAACTTTGAATCTACACTACCTGAGGATGCTTTCACACAAGTTTCAGCTATCCTGGCTGATAAGATTCTGAGAAGAAGATTTTTAAAGATTTACTTTATATATTCCTATGTAAAAAAAATTTAAAATTTCTCAAAAATATTCAATAATTCCTTACTATCTCCTTTTAAAAAAGGGCAGGGTCCTTAATTTTCACAACTTGGAATCCCCTTTGATTAAGGGTGCTTTGTGCCAAGTTTAACTGAAATTGGCCCACTAGTTCTGGAGAAGATGTTGAAAAAGTGAAATGTTTACAGACAGACATGCGGACAACGACAGACAAAATGTGATCAGAAAAGCTCACTTGAGATTTCAGCTCAGGTGAGCTAACAATGAAAGATTCTGGTTGTGTTAACATAAACAACATTGCAGACAGATTAATTAGGTAAGGCTAAGTAAACAAAGAAAACACCCACGAGTAGAGGTCCCAGGAGTCTGGGGTGGGGAAGATCCTGACCCAGCCACCCTTCCTCTGGTCCTCCTCCTTTAGTCTCCTCAGGATTTTGATCTCCTCACTGTTGAGGCCTGCCATGCCCCTGGGCTGAGGATTCCCTGGTCGACTCCCCGAGGAGCTGCCCGCTGACTGGGGCCTCTGTTTCTACATGGAGAAAATTAAAATTTGAATTTAAGCATTCTTTAACAATTGAACCTCGATAACTTGAACACTGATATCTTGAATACAATGGATATGTCAAAGTGATTTGTAAGTCCCACCACTTATTTTTTAAGTATTTAACCCCGCTTTTTTGAATACTCGGATACCTCAAAGTTTTTAAACAGTCCAGTTTGAGATAATGAAGTTTGATTGTATATACAGTAAAACAATGTTATAGCGAACACGCTTATAATGAATTGATGCTTACAGAGAAGTGATTTGCATTCCCCATGACTATATAATATATTGTAAACATGACGGATATAACGAATTTCGCTTATAACAAAGTACAATCACCCTTCCCTTTCAATTCGTTAGCATGTTTTACTGTATTTAAAAAGTTTGTTTCCTATTCAAAGTACATAATGCATTAACTATATATAAAAGAATGAAACACAAGCACTGTGCAGTCAAAAGTAAAATATTCAAGGCAATCACCTTCTAATCAAACTTCAACCTGATTTTTGTCACTATGTGAGATATAAAACTTTAATTTACATTAGAAATGTTTCAGTCTACTGATAATCATATAAGAAAAGTAATACATGTAACATTATTTATTTAATAAAGAGTTTATAATATAAAGTAAATTTATGATAGAGGGAAGTTTTGTGTTTCTTCAAGCCACAACAGATGCAAAAAAAATAAAATCAAAGCTTCATGTTGCACAAATATTCCATTCGGCACAGACCCCAAACATCATCATTTTTCTCACTGCCATTATCAAAATCAGGATAACTAATTTGATGTCATTTTCATAATTAATAATAAAAAAGAGTTCACTTTCAGGAGTAAAAAATGCTTGGAAAAGGGAAATGTTTTTATTTAAATAAAAAAACAAATGCCTAAGTTAACAGTCAGTTGTGTGTATTCACCCTCCCCAATTATTAACTAAATTTTAAAATAACTGTATTTTCCCCAGGCTTTTAATTAAATAAATGCTTTTATTCTTACATTTTTGGTCTATTGTTACTGTGGTTTCATTAATATTCAAGGGTATCAATTTTCGTGGATATAGTAAAAATCAGAGTTTCAAGGATACGTAAATTCGTGGCCAATGAACCTATCAATACAAAATGTAAATAGAAATTGCACTTGAATGAACATTTAATTTTATGGAGCAACTAAACAACGAAATCCACGAAAATTGGTATTCAATGAATATTGATGAAACCACAGTATCATGTATTGTCATTTCAATCCCTATAGTTGAGCTGAACTTAATATACAATAATTTATAAGGACACATCCTAAAATTTCCTATTACATGTAGTCTGCACACATCAATTTACACAAGCACCAAAATCATTTCTTAATAAAGTAAAGGCAAAGGACTATGCACTTAACTTGGCAAATGTATTGGTTTGCCAACAATTATTTCAGTAACAAATACATGTAATGAAGAAAGTTCAATATTTTTTTATTTTGAAAAAAAAAAAAATCTAATGTCAGCAGATAATAATAAACTACCAAAACACAGAAAATAATTAAATTAACTCTATCTAAACACAAGGTTGTCCTGATTAAATATCACTTTAAAATACCAAACAAAGCCAAACACCTTCCCAAACCTGTTTTTGAGCTGGGTTAGTAAGATGATATGAGGTTATTATGGCATGGAACTTACCAAAGATGATGCAGAGGAGGGTCTATATCGAGCCGACTGGAAATATATAGTGCGGTGAAAATGAAAGTGAAAGTAATAAGGTGCAATCTCTGTCAATCTTACTAAAATCTTAATGTACAGTCTGTCAGTAAATACAACGTACTATGATTCTATAGATTATAATTCTCATGGGTTTCTAAGGGCACAGAAGGTGTAGGATGATCATATATTTACAAAATATGGTGGTTAGTCAATAATGAGTCCTATATTGATCCAATCATATGCCATTATTACAAAATTTCAAAGATACCAATCCCAGTCAATCCCATAAAGGCCCATTACATGCAACAGAAATCTGTCTATATATACTTAAATTTTTATGCTTACCCCCTTGCCATTCAATTATTTGCATCTGTGCTCTCGGAAAACATTGAGAATTTAGTCATGCAATATATACGTAAATATATATTATCAGATGAAAAAACTACATGTCACTATGTCATTTGTAATTTCATGATTATTTCATACAATAAGTATAAAACTTTATAGTTGCACAAATGTTAAATAACACAAATACCTAAAACCTAATGAGAATTTCTACTAATCAAGAAAGACAAATGCAAAGAGTCATAATTAAAGCCTTCAGCCGAGTCAGTGGGCAAGCTAGGATAGATCTACATGCAGACAAGCCATTACCAAGAGAATTGAGGCTCCACAACCCATACAAGACAGGAAGTGGACAGTAAAGTTATACAACACCATCACTAAGTCCCAGATCTAGGACTGAGTCACTGCGCTATGTGTTAACTATCTACCACCGAAAGCAGGGAGACAGACCCAAGGACCAGCATAGTTAATATATTAATTGCCAGAATACCATGTCAAGGATTGAGACGTCGTCGGAATTCAGGCGTTTGTCTGCCTCAATTTTCCATCTACGTCTGTCCTATGGGCATTATAAGAAATACACAATTTAACACTAGTTAATCTCAGATTTTTATTTTTTTTGGGGGGGGGGGTAGGGAGAAAGGATGGGAGAGAGAAAAGTTTCTCAAGTTAAACGAAAAATACTGTCAATAAAATGTTATCCTTCACGAAAATGTACTAACAACTCATCATTAAAGCTATATACTTTTACATTAGAATTTTTAATTCATTTTGAATAAAAAAATCACTTAATGCAGTATCATATTTCATTTCAGTGCATTCCTTGTTTCTATAAATACCAAATATACCCCATGTGCGAAATTTTCATCATTAAAAACTTCCAGAATTACTCTTAGTTTGCACATTTAACAAGTCCTCTGGGTAGACAATTATAAAGGATTTTTGGGAGGAAATCTTTGATCTTAAAGGATCAACAGGCACGAGCTGTATTGGTTTTCTGTTAAAATATGAAGTTAATTCATATATAAATAATGCTACAAACTGTTAAGAGTGACCTACGATTATACCCATCTAAAAATCAGAGAGAAAGAGAAAATAATGGGAAAATAGGAAAAAATTATAGATACCAAAGTCTCTGTTATACACCAATTTTCTCGAGTACAAATAATATCTCACCGAAATCTTTTCAAGTACCGTCCGCTCTTTCTAATTAATACAATTAAGTCATAATTTAAATAAAATGTTAAAATGTATAATTCATAATCATTTTAATTAAGTTCAACTGTAATTTGCCCATAATAAGCACATTAATTAGTATCTATTCCTGATTCATTAGTACAAGTTTACTGTATAATATGTCTCTTATTAGTGTATATATGCTTTTGTATAATTATGCCAACATGCTCAAAACCCTACAATAGTATTACAGATTAATTTCCTGTACAGAATTATCAAAATATTATTTTTTTGCTCTCTGCTCTATTTATTCATTTGATTTAACAAATAGTAAACAAAAAGGCACAGAAAAGTAAGAATAAATCGAGATCACAAGAAAGTTTATACAGATAATGAGATTTAATTTCTATGCGATACTAAGGTTGACTAATCCCAGACACCAATGTTAATTAAGTAATGAGACAGCGATGACAGATTGTGTGTAGGTGCCCAACAGGCTGGTTGAGAATGGTGAATTGTGGGTGTGTTCGACTGTAAGGACTGGCTCCGCTCCTTACCTTGGCTCGCGCCGCTATTTTGGCAGTGACTTCCTGATTACGGCGGCTTTGCTGTAGTGTTCTCATCATTGGATCATGACACACAACTCCTGCAAATCCAAAGTGTGTAGCCGTTCAATTTTGTGTCAATTCAATATGCTTTTTATGGACATTTTCTGAACTTTAATTTTATTTTAACCTATACAGTAATTACAACAAAACTTACCTGAAAGACTGAACAAATCACACATCATGTTGGTTTTGATCTTCATATCCAAAGGGGAATCACTGTAAATAAAAACATCTTGCAGGTGTCATAACAGTATTTCACTGAAGGTTCACGTCAAAACATGGCTGAGCCAAAATAATTCCCGAATTTTCCTTTGAATTCGGGGCGGTTCCGCTCGAGACAGGAGCTGATTTTTTTTATGAGATGAAAAACAATGTGTAAGAGGTCTAACTATCCCAGTTTTGTAATAATGCGAGGTCATTTGAATTTTTGATGCGCGTTGTTTCTGGAGGGGGGTGAAAAGTCCCGGGCTTGATTTTCAAGCACATGTGTAACTTCGATGTAAACAAAGTCGCACGCCTTGCTGGATGCACGTGTGTATTTTGCTAGAAACTTGTAAATGAAGCGTTGTTTAAAAAGATGTCAAGAGGATTTTTTCCAGAAGTTCGTTTTGAATTTTTAATCTGTATGTAAAGTTGTGCAATTTTGGTAAGAATATATAGTAGAATTTAATACTGTAGTGCAACCTGCAGGAAAACGGGTTTGCTATGTTAAAAATTGTTTAACCTGTGTTTTAGGTGTTAAATCAGTGTGTTTAGACGAAAAATGACAAACAATGGGGTTTTGTAGCCAGCAGCACGCTTATTTTGCTTTTAATGATGCATACAAAATTAGCCCAGATTTCCTCTGAAATGTTCTACTGCCTCAAAACAATGAGCCATTTATAGTAGATCGGACCGTCTAAACTGTCCGGAAAATTTTTAGCAGATCAAATACGATGTAGTATTCATCGTCGTAAACAACAAAATATTCTACGGGGTGTGAATATCAAATAAAATCGGTTGTTTAGGCCCTTGTGTTACAGTAAGAAATGCTCAATTTATGTCCAAAATTGAGAAATATTGATACGAAAGCGGAAAAAAGCTGAGATGTATCACTCATGTTAGTTAGATTAGAACAATACCATGCTATTTTGGACAAAGGCTCTCACCATTTTCATAAATTGTATGAAATAATGACGTTTTCTCTACCCCACCCCCCAGAGGCAGGGTCATTGAATTTTTGGCCGACATAATTTCTGGGGTCCACATGATATTAATTAATTTGCGTCATTTTATACATCTTCATACATCACTTGTCAATTTAAAACCAAAAAATCACTGAATATCAAAACACCGTGTAAATGCATACAGTATAACTTTGATCATATTTTCATAAATCAGTGGCCACCGTGTACACCGTGGTGTTAAAAAATCGCTCATAACTTTCTGAAATGAGTAGATATCTTCATAATTTTTTTTTAGTCACACAACACAATGAGTATTAATCAATTTATTAATGTTGATTTTGCGATAACAAAAAATGAGTTATATTGCAGGTGTCATAACAGTATTTCACTGAAGGTTCACGTCAAAACATGACTGAGCCAAAATAATTCCCGAATTTTCCTTTGAATTCGGGGCGGTTCCGCTCGAGACAGGAGCTGATTTTTTTTATGAGATGAAAAACAATGTGTAAGAGGTCTAACTATCCCAGTTTTGTAATAATGCGAGGTCATTTGAATTTTTGATGCGCGTTGTTTCTGGAGGGGGGTGAAAAGTCCCGGGCTTGATTTTCAAGCACATGTGTAACTTCGATGTAAACAAAGTCGCACGCCTTGCTGGATGCACGTGTGTATTTTGCTAGAAACTTGTAAATGAAGCGTTGTTTAAAAAGATGTCAAGAGGATTTTTTCCAGAAGTTCGTTTTGAATTTTTAATCTGTATGTAAAGTTGTGCAACTTTGGTAAGAATATATAGTAGAATTTAATACTGTAGTGCAACCTGCATTATCTCTAGTTAATAAATCTTGGAAAGTAAGAGTCCTCTCCCTTGTCACTCCATCATCAAATTGATAATCTCATTCTGGACACTCACCATGCAAGGGAGGGGGATAAATTGACCTCTAGCACCCAAGGTTTGAGGTTGTCATCGACTAGAATGTCAAAACCATACAACTCTGAAAAAAAAAAAAATAATATTTTTCCAAATGTTTCAATTTCAGATATATCACAAAATTAGGTTTGGGTAAAAAATGTTGACACTCATATATATAATGATAAGATTTAAACACAAAATCAATAATCCTTAAAAGTGTTTCAGGTTTTTTTCTTCAGATCAAATATTTCTCATCACATATAAGCATATACAACATGTAAGCAATTTTACCAATACTTGATCATGCAAGTTCTTAGAGTTAAAATAACAATGTTTCACACAATACTATATTTGCTATAATTTGCTTCTTTTGAAACTGATTTGAAAAAAATGCTTTGTATTTATAATCATAGTACCACCACATGTATTAACAAATGAATTCTTCATATAAATAAGGAAGGATTTCGACACGTAATGAAACCTACCAAAACAGTTTCCTCGAAACGGCATAAACATTTTGCAGGCAGTAGCTACAGGGACCTCAGCGGACACAATGGTCTTAATGACCACATCCTCAATCCTCATCATCAGAGCTGTAAAAGGCCAACATTCAGTTTATTCTTGGGTAGAAAGGTCATCTGATATAACAGATAAATGAGATATCCTCAGTCGGATTGAAAAGTCTTAATTTCAAAATTGTCAAAATTACTGTGTACTTTCAAATCATAAATATGTAGCAAATTATTTGGGTTTTTTTTTCAGTTTTCATTAAAACACAATTAGATATGGATGTGCAAATGGTTGATGTACCTTAAATTACGACAAGAATTGTTACAAATGATTCAGAGCAAACTGTAACTTTTTATATATTGAGGTCTAGATTATTTTTCTAAATTGATTTTTCTGTTAATAACCTATTAACTAACAGTTAATGACAATTTAAAAAGAAAAAAGTGTTTATACTTATAATTATATAAAATCATAGAGAGTGAGTGTAAGAATTCAAGGTTAAAAATTCCTCAATTAATATTATGATGGTCTGTGTAAAAATCCAGAGTAATTGTTGTCAGTTCAATGATTGACCTGCAGTGTCTTTGCCCCGTGATCTCAGGTAGCGAAGAAATGCACCAAGCGACCATTTATTTCCATAATCCTCCACGTCAGGATCATCATTCCTGCAAGAGAAAAAGTCCACAATGATTGGTTGCATCAACAATGGTCATGACTAGAAAAAAAAAATTCAAGGATAATGAACTGTGGAAATTTTTCAATATAAACAGGTGATAATAAAAAGACAAGCACGATTGTCACCAACTTTCTCACTTCCAACATGTGATGTGTGCATGCATGGTACATTCTTCACCCACTACTAGGGAGTTTTACATCACAGCAATTACATCACAACCCGTTCATTTTTTTTTCAATGGCATTATTGCAACTTCCTTGAAGTAAACTAGCTTAGTTCAGAGAAAAAATGCTACCAGAATCAAATATTTAGAATGATTGGAAGATAAGCAGGCAGATGCTGATTTGAATCCAAGGACCCGTATAATTTGGCAGGGTCGTGTCAACATCACACTAATGACATTTTTCTATTTGGCTGCACTGATCAGAAACGCTGTGCTTCTGTTACAAGAAAGGCAAGATGCCATTATTTAGAGACGAGCAGTCTTTATTGATCTGTGGTCTGGAACAAAGTGAGGCCTCTTCTCCTTTCTCCACATGGAGTCCCCGATGACATAACTTGGTTGTAATTCATTACAATCACAGAGAAAATGACAGCCTCTGCCCAACTCACACAAAAAGGGCTTTACTCTTTGACACAATATTGACAGGACCTGTTCCTTACTTGTATCTGGTACCTCACAACCTCCTTCAGGAATTCCTCACACGATAAGGGGTCTAAATCATCTCAAATAATAGAAACGAACAGCAGAATTTGAGTGCCTATATTAGGATCTATATAACAGCCAACTTGAATGATTTGTTCTCTGTTACATTCTATCAGACTCTACTGATAATGGCAGAGGTATACATGTATATATGCTGCCTTACAGGAAAGCTATACAAGGGGTTTATGGGTTTTTTCTGATTCATACTGTTAGGTTTTTTTTTTCTTTTTTGGGAGATTTTTTGGGTTTTTTTTTTTGGGGGGGGGGGGCTTTTTTCCCCTAAGTAAAAACTAGATTCTCGTTGAATGGCAAAATAAGTAGTGTACATAGGAGGCTTTATGGCACACAGTTATTTTTATGAGGTTAAGTTTCAGGGAGGATTGTAATTAAGGCACAACTGAAAGACAGCAGGTGTGAGTTTTACACAGGGATAATGACATAATTCTTTAATGAGAAAAAATGTATTCTGAAAGTCAATATAATCTTTCAATAGCCTTGCTAAACAGAAATTAAGTAAAGTAAATGAGTTTTCTTAACTATATAAGATGCATCAGCTATTGTAACAAAATACAAGAAACCTCAAGAGGTCCAACTACAAATTGCATACACCA
This sequence comes from Magallana gigas, assembly GCF_963853765.1. NCBI lineage: Eukaryota > Metazoa > Mollusca > Bivalvia > Ostreida > Ostreidae > Magallana > Magallana gigas. The sequence goes on along the minus strand of NC_088858.1, from coordinate 48,953,315 downwards.
TGCAGTTCATTCTCCTTTCCTTTGTCAATACTTGATCACACAATTCTTTTGCATTCCCTGCTGGGGACTTACTTGACATAATCATCACTTTTCTTGTTGACGCTGTAATTTGTCAGGTGCATGCACTGGTTCCTGATGTGTCGGTTGCTCTTCTCATATTTCACTGTAGCAAACCTGTTTATCAAATCAAAGAGGGAGAATGTATCTGTTATTTCCAAGTCAGGCAGCAAATCATGGCACATAAAAGAAATCCTGGAACACAGTCAATCCCCCAGGCCCATTACAAAGAAATATATGACTATAAAAGTCAACTAATATAAAATCTATATGCCAGTACAAATGTACTTAATGTATCCATGTAATGTAGTATATTACAATGTACAATATTTTTTGTAACCTCTGTTTACAATGTTTTTTGATAACTTAACGATCTTCGATCTTCAGCCATGCCCGATAACTCTGTAAAATTATCCGAATTTTTTTATTCGTACCATAAATCAGCCTTTATATAGACAAATTTAATTAGTCCACTAGTGTTAATGTTACAATCAATGTTTAACAAAATGCTTGGCTTAGTGGATACTACATATGGGTACAATGAAAAGGGTTCGAGCCACTGTTACACCGGTACAACCATTTTTTCAATTTAAAAATTTGATCTCAACTTGTATATTTATTCCATTATATCCATTGTGGGCAAATTTGCAATAACTTTGTAAAATGCATGGATAATATCAATAAATTTGTTTTTATTTCATTTCATTTGTAAAGTTTGAAGGACAAATCACATTTTTATGATGAAAAAAATACTTTGAGGCTGAGGGTTGAAGAACCTTATGACTCTTTTCTAAAACAGAATGAAATAGTAACTCTATCATTGTTTCGCTTCTATATAGTTATGTCAATATAGAACTTTAATCTCTTTGTCTGATGTTTCTGCTATGTGCATACCTTGTGAGACCCTCCTCAAACAGGTAAATACACAGGGGGTCATAGGAGGTCACACAAACATATAGACGGATGTCAAACTTAAAACCTGAAATAGAAAAAAATAATCTAAGAAAGGTTTCATGCAGTGTAGATAGAACATATATCTTGAGATTTGAATGACTATGGTTCAATCTAAATATTTTCTGTTGAAATCAGTGCTTCAATCCCTAATGTCATGTTTTAGTGGTTTGGTTTTTATTTCAGTATTTAACACAGATATATAAAAAAAAAAATTCACAACTCCAATAAGTTACATTATCCTTTATCAATTTAAACTCTTGATAAGTTTAAATGTCATTGACTTTCTGAGTTTCAGCTTAAATAAGATCTACTACAGATGTGTTGTTATACAAAAAGCATCACTGCTTCAATCTCACTATTAATCATAAAATACTGTGCAGATTTATGATGTAAAGGTTATGTTTTATGAAGTGAAAGAATCTGGGACTAAGTTCAAACAAATATAATACATGTAAGAGACCTGCTACGGCAGGTATCCTTTCTTCATCCTTCCTATCCGTGCAGCTGTGGTCCCTGACTGTTTATGAAACAGCACTGCATCAACCCCCCCCCCCTCCCTTCAATATGGCGCAGGTTGTCAACTAGCTACATTGTAGCATATCAAGTTACCCAATCATTCAGACAGTACAACAGCCTGAAGAGAACATTAAATAACTTGCACTAGTTTAACTTACCATCAATTAGTAGAGGATTGGCTATATATTTACACACTATCAAGTTTTCATCTAATGGTACTTGATCGGGCTACAAGGAAATAATGTCAACAATTAAAAAACATATTCTGTTCTATAAAACTGCTAAGAAATAAAAATTGTGATCAAATTGTCTCTCTATTTTTAGCCATTTTATAGCATTTAAATTACTGTAGTACACTCTTTATCTTATGAGTACTTCACTCCATGATGTACTGTGGAATCACTTCTATTTGGTAAATAAATATTAAACAAATGCTTGTATATACAGTCATGGGATTGCAAATTCGTAGGCAAGGGTTACCCACCAAAGCAATGAACAATGATGATTCCACAGAAATCTTTTTGTGCATGTACCAAATCTCAAGAATCACCTTCATTTATCATAATGTCATTTAATTAAAAACTTTCCATGAGCTGCAAGGGTTGCTTCTTGTGATTTTATGTAGTTATCAATTCCTAACATTTTATTAGGAATCTAAGGTAGTACAACTTACATGGTTACAGAGGAACACCCCCCGGCCCCTGGACGAGGCCACAGGCTTAACAATCCACAGACCCTTCTCTCTCAGAAAGGCAGCTGTAAAAGACCATTATAACCATCATCAAGTGGAATCAAATTTATTTCCTTCTAAACCTATCTGGTATTTTCCTATAAGAGAACCATTATTTATTTCTTCATCACGATTTGTTCTAATCTATTTCCTTATATTCTAACTGTATCAATTTTTTGGTGATCCTTAATGTTGTTGGGTATCAGTTTATCAATAATTCTTACAGTAACCTGACCTACAAGCTTGCTCAATCAAAAAAACATAAATCCTGCTGTACTTTAAAATTACTTTACAAACAGGACATATGTACTTTTCCTTTTCATGTAATCATGTTGAGTATTTGTGATTAAAAATTCTCTTTGTTCCAATTCACATAATGAGTTGACAGTTCATTTTACATTTGAATTTGAATTATTGAATATGTTTGGAATGCGGAAGAATTGAAGGCTAATGCTGATGACAGAGGATGAGATATTCACTTTACATGAGTTAAAAGCATTAATAAGATAAATAAAGAGATTTCTCCTCTGATAAAGAAGCTGCTTCCAAAAGTCTCTGATAAAAAAAAAGGTTCATAAATAAATAATTTCTTAATCTGTTCACCTCAGTGACTGTTTAAAATCATTTCACTTCTTAAAAGTAAGAAAAAAATAGATAGATAAAAGAAGCGAAGGATCTCATTGGAGGCCGATCTACAAATTGCTGCAGACTGGAAAGATCTGTTGGGAATGTGACATAGATCTTTTCTAATCAGAAGATTCCAAGATCAATGTCTGACAAAACAACAAACTCTTAGCCTGATTCTTTTTGCTTCAGGAAGAAGTTTTAATCCCTCCTGACAAATTGATTTGTGCAAACCACTATTATTTTTTTTTTGGTTTTTTTTTGTTAATGCTATAATGTATTTATAGGGGTAACTTCTGGAAATTCATCAAGTATTGATAGCTTTGATCCTTTCTCATTCAGGATATACATGCACTGTATAACACGACCATCAAAGTATGACAATGAAAAACCACTACACCATTAAGATTCATGTAGATTTCAGACAGTTACAAAATATAAATCCTCTAAAGTGTAACCTGCTTAGATTATCTTACCACAAAAATCCTGGTATTCACTCGGTAAAATGTAGCTCTGAGGGATGAAGTCGAAATGTTTGACACCCTGCAGTTACATAATATAAAGCTATTACAGTAATATGAGAAGTACTAGTAGTTCATTTACTGTAAAATCCATTTTAAAATTAACACACATAGAGTTTATATTAAATGCATATATAAATGATCATTAAATGCATAATAAAATACAATTTTATCCATTAAATACTTCAAACATTCCTAGAAATAGGTTATGTATATTTGCTTGTCTCTCAGACAAGCCATAAACTAATTAATTATTGATTTACTTCATCAAAAAACGAGATTGGATGTCAAGAGAAAAACTATATTTGTCCCGAAGGAAGACATTTTTAAAACTATTTTTTACCCAATGTGTCTAAATACAATTCCCCCAGTTTCTGTTGTGGGTGTATGCATATATCAGATGGTTCCCCCATTACTAATTAAAGCTCACTATTGATTGGTTGTACTTATCGAGACCGACAACCCGGTAAGTACCAGTGTGCATGCAAATATGTCTGCCGCAGTCCAAGTCCTCTAATTTCAGCATTCAGTAATTAAAAAGAAAAGTGCAAATTCTTTGCCATCCAATCCTTCTCTCCAGTTCTTGACTTAAGGTTTTAAACCTCCGAGGTATGAACTTAAATCTTCTGATCGATCAAAATATCTTAAAGTTTACACTCAGCGTCAAAATTGATTTCATCAAGTATGCATGTGCAATTACAAAAACTCATTAAAGCAATGAAATATTTCAAAGTTTCCTGAATTTTCCCTGTATTTGCCTTTGTGAATGTCATAACATGTTAGAATGGATAACTAACTTTAATTTGTTGCATTCTTTGGATGTTTTTGAAGAGCCTGTCTTTCCTCGTGATTTCATAGGATCGAGGGAAATGATTGACTTTCTGGAACTCTGTCAAACTGCGTAATGTGAACGGTTTAAGATGGCCTCCAGTCCAGATGAGGTTAAAGTCAGAACTATTTGGATGAACCTGTAAATATACTTGTTGTATGTGCAAAATGGATTGACAAATAGTGCATGCACATGATTAAGAAGAAATAGCAACATCGCACCACTATACAAGAAAATATAATCACAATTCATAATGTAACAGCCTTACAGGTCTAAAAGTATCCTCTCTTTCTGAAAGCAGTAAGTGGTTAATAACTATACCCATGCATATTTTCATTTTGCCATTAAACTTTAAACATTTCCAATGGGTTTTACTATTGATTCTTAAGAAAAAGTTATATTTTGTGATTTTTTTTATTTCCGTTTATGATTACAAAAAAGTTTTTTCATAGAGTCCTTGAGTGTATAATGCACATCTCGATCAAAAAATTAAATCTTATCTTATAAAATATTAAGTCGAACCTCATGAAATCCATGGTAGTTGAAGATGTTTCTGACTATCTTGCATTCTGAACTTCCAAACTTGTATGTCATATGGTACCTCTCTGTAACGCAAACAATATCTTGAATAGAAAGTGAGAATCATTATTTCAAAATATGTCAAAGATGCTTTTTACACTATTCTTCAGAATTCCTCTCTGATTAAGTTACAAGACGGCGGCCTTGTATCTATCCAATTGAATGCATGAGAATGTATACATACATGTATATTAAGTACTGTAGATTCCTATTTATACGTGAGGAATTAATATCTGCGTAAAATCGTGAGAATTTTAAAATCTCGCTTTTGTTTTTTAAACATATGATGAAAATTTGGCGTTTTTGATTTTATGTTTTTGCAATTCGATGGAAAACGGCTGAATCGCGGAATTAAGTACTCGCCTAATATATGGAATCTACAGTATAACAGGAAAGACTGAACAAGCCTACTAATGAAAAAAAACATCTTTATATTTGTATCAATGATTAATTACAGAAGAGTGATAATATTCTCTCGTAAATACACTGGAAGTGTGCTGAAATTAACCCGTTACTTGACAAAGTAATGAGTTTTTAAAATACTCTTATTCTGCAAAATGGGAAGCTGCCACCATCAACTTCGCAAAAAATGGCCCGACATGCAATTTATATCAGTATCATGTGTCAATCAGGGGAGATGGAAAGATATAGCCTGAAAGCTTTTAGCAGAATGAGAGAGAAGCCAGTACATTTTACTCTGAGCACTTGTAAAATATTGTAACAAATAAATAACCAAGGAGGTCTTTGAACTGAATCTAACCCTGCCTTTTCAATAAACTGCCATATGATACTGGCTTTTTTTGCTGCTAAAAGCTGAAGAGATGCACAATAAATTAACAACTGTATACTCCCAGAAAATGTTATAGCATGCCAATCATCATTGAGCCAAATCTATGTTACCTACCAAGTTGCATTCTAGGTTTTTTTATCTGCTTAACATGCATTATTGACCTGGCGAGGCTGGGAGGAATATGTCAATATTTAGCAATTATTCTGAGAGTAATTAAGTGACATAAACAGCTTAGTTCATATTCTGTTCCTTTGCTCGGATTGATAGTTCATTAATATTATTTGTAGAAATGATAAATCTACACCAGGTGTTCTAGAGTGGACCGTCAGCCTTATCAGATTTCTCATTAACATATCCCAATCCCGAAAATCCGCTCAGAGTTTGACATCAATGTCAATGTTTGTGTTAGGGATATTGTAGCTGACTAAGTAAGCCTTGGGTCCACACTTCATTGTGTGTGGAGGCTTCAAGGTCCCCTTAGAACAATGAGTCAAGAGTCTCCCTAGTTTACACTGTATACCGGTACTTATCAGTGTGGGGAGATAGGTTCGAGAAGGTGTTGGTGTATTGATTTCCTCAGAACTGTGCAATCTCTTTACCCAGTGGTCAGAGACTTACCACTTCTCTGATAATACAGATCTACATTGAATATCAGGTGCCAAAACTTTTAATGAAAAATGAAACATGAACACTTATTCATAAGCCTGGCAATCATAAAAAGACAAATGGACAGCTCGATTCATGACAAAAAGCTGGCAGTGCATTAAACTGCCTAGCCTACAGAGTCTATGATTGTAAAACAAGCTGTATTGCTGTTAAACAATGAGTGACAATATACCTACCTCCCACTGTCTTTTTGGGGGCTTTTTTGGCCAAAATGGCCTCTGGACAAAAGAGAATCACCGGGGTTCTCCGAGCATAGCCTGTCCATTGTATGTTCAACTTCTCACTGTGTCTAAATTGAAAGGAGATATTTTATAAATTTTTATTGTATAAAAATAACCTAAAATTACAGTCTCATATCTCTTGATTTTGATAATAGTATCATTTTCATTTAATTTCTGCTTTGAATTTAATGTTTGAAACAAAAATCTTTCACCAAAATCTTTAAAAATGTGTTGTATATATAATGCAGAATTTCACTAGGTTATGTTCATGCATGATCAATAATGTGATACTTAAAATCAGTAATAAAAAACCTCAAAAATATTATTTCACAATTGATCATAGAAACCAACAAACTGTGTCAGCACAGTAACTGTAAAATCAAGGGCAGAGGTGCCTGGTAAAAAGGTATCGACACAAACGGTCAGAAATAAATCAACTAAGAACAGCACACGCAAAGTGGAGTGGAAACTATACAAATACCTAGATATCAGTGCTCTGCAATGAAAATAGAGTAATTAATTCAGCAGCTGATTCTATTTTCATGTTAATTCATAAAGATTGCAAGTCTTCAGTAAAGGTACTTCTATTTGCCATACAAGTGTACATTACTTTGAATCTTTTAATTATTGTGACTTGCTGGCTATAGTTTGCATGTGAATTACTTTGTAGATAGATACGGACATTAGAGCCACATGAGTGCAGAGCTGGCCATGGTATTACGGTGTAAAGCTGATGCTAATTTATGGAAATTTCAATACACTGAAAATGCAAATATTTGACAATTTATCTTGTTTTACACGTATCAAATTACAACTACACAAAGCAAAGATGTGATCAAATGAATGTTAATGTGTGATGTAAACTGTGATGGGATGCTTACACCTGTCTACGCATCACCGGCTTTACAATAGCTGAACATACCAGGCCAGGGAACATACACCACTAGATTCAACTCTACATGACCTCCCCATGTCACAGTGTATGTTGAGTTTTACGTATACCAGATAAAGACAACAAACAATTTAAACAACATATTTAACTGCAAGGTAGTTTTAAAATAGCTGACATAATAGTTTTTATTTGTAAACTATCATTCTGTACACATCATTAAAGAAAGCACTTTCTGTAATAACTGTACTGCAACATGTTAACCATTTTAACTATAAAAGCCAGTTGTGTGTGAAGTAGGTAGAACAACACTTAAGACACAGACAGGGTTTTTTCTCCATTCCTTTGTTTCCATGCCTGTCTAGATAGAAAGCAGCCTTACAGATCAATAGAAATCTACCAATGATTAAAGATTTCTACCGCTACAGGTCTACAGTATCTACACTCACTCAATAACAGAGACCTCACAGAGTACTAAATATGTCTGCACTAGCGATTACCTTCTAGACGCCTTGGGGGACCTGCATATTAAAACATCTTTATCTTTATTCTGGAGATGAAACATGAATCTTCTGTCATGTTTTCTTGTTAAAAGACCCCCCTATCATAGATGAGTTTTTTGGTCAAGTGATCATATCATTCAGTTGCCATGATTATACAGTGACAGAATGTTTGATATGAGATTACTGAACATTCCTAAAATCAATTTTCGAGCATAAAGCTGGTTCTAGAATTACACTTGAAGTGTCACACGTGCAGATAGTAATAAAATAACCGTTGTTTTCTTCAGACTTGTAAAAGAAATTTCCATATAATTCCTTTGTTTGGAATCAATTAATACATTGGCAAGAATGTTATTAACTTATGTATGCTTACAACTTATCAAATATTGTATGCAAATATATGTTGTAACATATTTACTTTCATTAAAAACACACACAGATGTATGCTTACATCTTATCATTTTATAATCTATCTCTAAAAAAAAAAAATGGGAAATTTAAATTTCAGCACAAATATGATATGATGTTCAGTTTTCTTAGTACAGACAAGGTTTTAAAAAATATGTCTCCAGTTTCAAGTACCTCTGCAGCTGTAACAAGGGTTTGGTGGGTTGGTCTCTTATTTCCCATTGCTACAGAGCATATCATACAATTCAATCATTCAGTTTCCATGGACACAGCATACATAATACTTGTTTTTGAGCACTGTGTATTATAGATCTACTCAAACCCACAGTTCTCTAAACTGATCATGATGTTGATACCGAGATACTGAGATACATTGAGATGATGAAATACCCAGTCTAAACTCTGTACTTACTCTTCCTCATCGTCGCTCTCATAATCGGAATCCCGGTCACTCCGGTCGTCTCCGTCACTTGGCTCTGAGGGCGTCATTGAACCACCATCAGAGTCAGCAGTCTTTGCAGCCATTTAATCACACCACTGCTGTTTTACATCAAATTGTTTAATCACTATTCCATGTTTATTGTGCTGTCATCCATATCAAATTGCTGCAAAATCATGAAAGGTAGTATGAAAATTAAAAAAACAAATAAACCAAACTGTGTGTACCAGTAATGTCACTTGACCATGGCAAATTTGTCAAAGAAAGAGTTAGAAACAGAATTGGAAGTAAAACAATAAAAATGAAACTTTTTGAACCATTGGGCATTGACATGTAAGTAATTGTATGCATTTGTCCTATAAGCACAATATGAAAACAAACAAAGTGTTAATTTTTTTTGTAAATTACAAGTAAGCAAAAAAATACTAGTTTAAAAGAACATAAGCTGTCACATTATATTGATAATAAATGTATTCAATAAAAATTGCTTTGACCAACTACATGTACATGTATTACATTTCTTTACGGTTAACAGTATCACATTAAATTACATTGATGTTGTTGACCAGCCCCTTGAATTTCAGTTGAAAGTGCTTCAATTTATATATTGGGTATAGAATCTGGGTTGTGTTATCTTACGGGATAGTATGAGGAAGGAAGTTGTTACTGTACGTAGTGTAACAGCTACAGTATATGCGTACTGTGGATATCGGCCAGTTCAGTTGTATAATCTTGAGTTTAATTCCCAGGCAAGCCACTTATTTTTTCTCCACTATTAAATTGACACATACATTTACTATCACTATGAAAAGGTTTCTCTTATGCTTAATATTGTATACATACATAGGATGTTTTATTGGTTATGGAAATGTATTATGTCCCAATGCAAGTGATGGACTCTGACATAATTTGTAACCATCCCTTTTATAACTTACCCCCTTTAGTTGAAATGAATTCTAAATCAGTACTTATTTAGGGCAATCAAAATTGTAGTCTGGCCCAAGTTATTGCTTGCAATGCAAAATCCATATTCTTCTATTTTTCGTTGTGTATTGAAACCTAAAGCGATAGAGGGGGCATTTCGGATCAAATATTACAACGCAAAGTCTTACATTTAATTCAAAAAATAAACAATACTATTGTATATAGATAAAATTCTGTATATGCTCTTATACAAGAAGACTAACTGCATGGCCTTCAAATTAAGGAAATTCGAACGGAATAAAGTTTCACTGCACAATATACCGTTTATCGCAGTGTATCGTTCAATACCATTAAATTATCATCAATCATGTCTGTTTCATTAAAAGAATATTCAATCAAATGAATGATATATTTGAATCAGCATGAAGAGCTGAGCACTTGCAGTTGTCATGACATCAATAAACTATCTGAACATAAGCATCGTTACTAACTCAACTTCCGGTGAAACAAACTAACGTGTTCTCTCTTAAAATCAGCAAATATTCGAAATTTTCAACTACCACGAACGATAATTACATGAAATAAACAAGTAATGCTCTAAATATATTAAGCCGAATAGGCTAATAGTTAAATAACAACAAATGTAAACAGAGTACAGCTGACCCAGTTTCGTGATGATTTGAACTGCTATTGATTGAAATTTCACTCTGATATAATATTTGGGAATTCTCACACCTAAGCCGTTCCATTATCTGAGCTTGTGATAAAAAAGTATCATTCTACTTGCCTAAATTAGCTGCTTATTCCTAAATCCATATGTGTTGCAGGTTGAGACAGGCCAAGCAGGCGCGACGTTTTCGAATGGAATTGTGGGAAGGTAAAGTAATATTCAACATGGATAGCACTTATTTTCCCGAAATAATGAGTTCGCATGGGGGGGGGAGGGGGGGAATCGTGGGGGCTACATTGGTGATTCTTCGTTTTATGTTATTGTGTTTTGGTATTCCAAACTTCTGTTTATATTACTTTGACTTATACATTGTCTTACAAACTGACAGAAGTGACAACTGAATGGATCGAGTGGGTGGTTCCCTTTCCATCCCCCGACCGGGGGGGGGGGGGGGGGGAAGGGGTGAAAATATTTGGTGTACGTTAAATTTGCTTTAAAAGGGATTTAATTTTTATGCTGAACTAACCCTTCACTATCTGTTTTCAGTGAAACATTTGTTATTTTTCTTCAGAAAAAAAGTTTTGTTATAACCTATTTAGAATACAGGTCCAGGAAAATTCATAGTGTTCGGAGGGGTTCTTATTTCATCGATAAAATTAATGAATGTATTTTCAATATGCATCTTTTAGGCGGTGCAGCCCATCAGTTTAAAATTAAAATTTGAAAGACATAAAACATAAAACTCATGCTTAACGTTTGTCTATTCATTTTTTTCCTATACTGTATACATGTATATATTTCATTGAAAACACGACTTTTTCTTAAAACGTTTCGTGATGTCATATTTTATCAGATTTTGAAGAAATTTATTTTGATTTAACAATGCAGCTAGCTAGATTCATTTTGCATTTTTGACTTTTAATTGGACCGGCAAATTATATAAAATTAACCAGGCAATCCTTTCAATTGTTTGATTTTTTTTACAACTGATTTATAAGATATGTTTCGTTTCTTATTCTTCAAAAATAAAAAAAATGAATGAATAACTAGTTAATAATTATTCACAGACAGGGATTCAAAAATGAGTTTTGTTGGGAAACTGTCACATACAAATCGTAAAATTTTATCATACAATATATGTAATTAATATTTGTAAAAATATTAACTCAAAGTCTTCTAATTGGGATAAAATATCAAATTAAACTTTAAAATATTATTCATTGATCATGTGTATAAAATCTATGTAACTGTTAGTTATAACATAGAAGGTTTGATCAATATTATTTCAGGAAAATTCTAATCGCTTTAAAATTTATTGGTATTACATTTAAATCTAAAGAATGATTTTCACGTAAAGGAATCTAGATATTTATTGATATACATCTACGCTTGATGAAAACTTCACACATTCACGAGAAATATCTCTCTCTCTCTCTCTCTCTCTCTCTCTCTCTCGTTTTATTTGACCTAATGCATAGTATTTAATATTACATATTCTGCAATTTGGCCTTTAGCCAAACACCACCATGCACAAATGACATAGTCCAATCAAAAATCAGTCCTTAAAATGACGTAATGTTTGTACTTTCCGTATACTCAGTAACTTAGCTCGATTCAATAAGTATGAATAGCATAATTCGAACGACAGTCTTAAAGTTATTCTCGCTTTATTCTATATTTTTTTTTAAAAAGTTATATAAACACTTCAACCTGTTAAAATGTGTTGGCTAAACGCCAAGAAAATAAATAGGTCTACTATGCCATGTGCGATACTGGGCGAGTTTATTGCAAACCAATCAGAATTTGGTAGAGTCTATAACTGGCTGCTGCATCGGGAGTCCAGCATATTTTAGAGCAGATGAAACTTCTAAATTTTTAGATTATGGTCAAGTATAGATTCAGCATATTGATTTTTTAAGCCTAATTTCGGATATTCTATGTCATTTTTCAGAAAGATTCTTTTTTAGGATAAAAACCGGCATGTTGACCTAGATTCGCCGCGTCCTAACATTCCCACTATTTGGATTCGCCCGGTGATTGATAAACACTGACATTTCATTTACAACGGTAGTACGAGAAAAATATTAGTATTTCAACCGAAAGAAACTTAGTATTGACAAAACCGGTAGCTGCCGTGACAAGTGTGATGATGCAGTGCTGAAATATGGAGGGTTTATTGTGTGTCTGAGTGTTTATTCTGAGCTTGTTGAGTTTTCTTCTAATGCTGACTGGGGTTATATTTTGGCAATTCGCCAGTGTAGGAGGTTTGACAGCAGAAAGCCTTTGGGACCCGGGCGCTGTAAATGACAACGGAGGGAGTCGACATGCTTAAGTACCTGACGCAGAAATTTAGATCTCAATCTCTAAACGAAATCCAATCCATTCAAAATAAGGTGAGTTTTATAATCTTCTTTGTTCTTTGGTCGGTTAAGTAGGTGCAAAATACAAACAGCTTTTTAAAGAGTTATTTTTATTCATTCTGAATGACAGTCGCTTAAAGATGTATTAGGAGATATACAAAGCATACTGCATCATTTACTTATTTTCAGTTATATTTTTCATGCTTTTATTTAAATTTGTAAAGGAAAAAAAATCCGCAATAATGCTTCCATCGTTGGTCAGAGTGCACTGACAGTGGCATTAAACTAGTAACCGAAACATTCACGAATTGCCCAAATACGATACTTATACATACAGACACCAAACAAATTATTCAAAGTAATTGTTAGCTTTTGGGTTATTATTTCATTTTTGTCCTTCATTTGACGATCACGCAATAAAAAAAATAATGTCAAGTATATTATATTTCAAGAAAATAAGAGGGTGGTTGTTATTTGGGTGTAAACATAATGTTTAAATTCTCTCCGAGTCTACAGTATGATTTGTTTTTGGTTGGGGTTTTTTAATATTTGCAATATTGGATTATTTATAATGCATGGTGCATATGATAAATGAACGTGAGCATACAGCCATTACCTGGTCTTTGATTTTTTAATTGTAAGCAATAAATCAGCGCTATGTCTTCTGCAGGCTAGACTCGCACATCCCACATCTTGGGTCTGCTGTCATGAAATTTATTTTCCTTGTTCAATATCGTACATCATTTGCCAGCTATCATGGGCACATAATTTCAAGTATTGATTGTTGGCCAGGAATGCCAGGCTTTTGATTTTAATGAATCAGCAGATGACTGTCCCCCACCCCCTTTGTCTGCCACGACAATGTCACCCCGTGGTGCACGCCAGCTGCACCAGATATAGTACTCACAAGCACAAGAGGCCCGCCAATTGCACCTCGGGGGGCTTTGAATGTAATTACCATGAGTACCCGGACGGACGCGTGCCTGGAATGGTATAATAGGAACGAATTGACTCTATATAGTATATATCTCATTACATGTATATATGTATGTAAATCATCTGGGTTTAGTATGCTTGTATGTGTTTGATGTCGCATTTGACACATGTACCTTGGAAATATCTATAGGGGAAGTAGCCTATATCACTGCTGACAAGCATTACACCGATCGCTGCCCATACATCAATCAGACGTATACGTGTTCCTCCTGTGTGTACAATCAAAATTATTAATATTCACAACAAACATTTCTATTTGGAAGATACCTTTATAAACATTACGATAAATTTTCCTTTGTAAAGAAATAAAATATCATTGAGTATAGGAGTGCACATGCCATAACACAATCTGTCGCCCAAATTCGTAATGCATTTCACTCCATAATAAGTTGTTGATAAAGATCAACCTCGTACATAAAAATTAACTGTATTATATACCGGTATTATAGAAATGACGGTGCATGTGTATTAATTATTATCGATGTTGTGTATTGAACTTGGACGGAAATAACCATGCATATTATGACGTCATTATTTTCAGGGTGACGAGGACCATGATTCGGGGACCGAGTCGGATGAGGACATCCACGACCTGGAGGACTTAGGTCAGCGCTTACTTATTTACTTATATCACTTGTTCATGAGCTGCACGTCTTGGCTCGCCTTGAGAATGTACGCGAGTATTTCATCAGCGCTAAAAATAGAATACTATATTTAAAAACAAGCGCTTAATATCACAGGGTTTGTTTTTAGATATATATGTTAAAACAAATTCTTATGCATGTCTTCGTTAACCGGTATTCGAAATGAATGTATTTACAGTGTTATCGTGTTCATCATTATCTAGGAAAAAGTCGCCTGATTAAAGGCAATGACATCGCTATTTTCACGAATAGAAAACTAACAGTAAATATTAGTTCTAGGACATGAAACATGATATAAGGGACCAAACACTCAATAAGTTCTATGTCCTGAGTCATTGCGCTCCAGGGCCGGATTTATACCTAACTGACCATCCACTTGGGTTGTGGCGTTTCGTTTTATTTTTGTTCATGCCATCAAAGTTTTTATTCGACCGTGATAGGTTTTAAATCACGATATTTGTTGCTACATATACATTTCAGTCCTGACTGAAGTTAACCTGCAAAATTCCAACATTTATAAAGAAAAAAAATGATTGTTATGAAAATGAATATGTGTGAACATAGACACACGGGCTGTCACACTGACCCTAGAGCGCAAGCGATGCGTGTAATTCTTGAGGGCACGTGCAGCAATTCACCCCTGTAAATTATAGAACAGAAGCATGTCTGCAAGAAACGCAGACACGACTGGTGTCATAAGTTATAACTGTCTGCTCGGTGGCACACATTAAAATTACGATACAAATACAAATGTGTATGAACTTAAATCTTTCTAACATTGAATTAAAATACAGCGATTTCTAATTAATTGTTACAGTCT
Source organism: Magallana gigas (assembly GCF_963853765.1). Lineage (NCBI taxonomy): Eukaryota > Metazoa > Mollusca > Bivalvia > Ostreida > Ostreidae > Magallana > Magallana gigas. The sequence continues at coordinate 48,938,175 of NC_088858.1, read as the reverse complement.
GAGTTTTTCTGTGTTCATTTCCTGTTCCGTCGGAATTTTGCAAATTTTTTAATAATACACACGATGACTAAAATTAACACTAAAAAAAGGAAGAAAGGTTAAAAATTTGCTTAATTTCAGACTTGCAACGGGCTATAAGATATAAATGTTATGTATTTTAATCGAAAAAGCAGTTGCAAAATTAGTTATTGATAAGTATGTTATGGAACATACACGGCAAAAAGTGTACGGAGTTTTCTAGTGTGGCTCATTCTTTGTAGCTGATGAGCAATTTGGATTTAGGAATAAACAAACAAACTAGCTAAAGTCAGTCATTGATCTGTAATACAGGTATCAAATATATATATAAGTCACTAATTATCACGTCAATTTACTTCAAACTGCATTCTAAAGCCAGTAATACAGTTCATTTGTACCTAAGTTTAGTTAATTAGATTTTTAACAAATCCATGTCTGTGTGAGCTTAACAAATTGATTCTGATGACTTGGAATTTTTTAAGCAATCAATTTTACCTGTATATATAATGAATGTTAAATTTCGTGTCAGCTACAAAATCGGTAAAAAAGGGACTCTTGTTGCAAAAAAAAAAATATCTATTAACGACACTCAAATCGGCCTTGTGCGCACACGAATCCATTCTAATACAAACAGTAATTTGGATATAGAGCTTCTTATATATTTCCACCGACCGAAATTGATATAACTACTTTTATTGCTTCATCTTGAAGTGATTTTGCAGACAACCTTGAGCGTTATTGTTTGCTATTCATAGTCACTTCAATCATATTTCTTGATATTTCCATGAATACAAAATATATAACTCATTCCCTGATTATTGTGTGAAGAAATACAAACAAATCGGTCTTATACAAAAAAAAAGTGTTCCGGTCTTTTTTTTTGGGGGGGGGGGGGGAGGGGGGCTTCGGTGATGGTGGCAATTTTCTTTCTAAATAATTTTTATTTTAAAGATGAGTATACATTATTCAGAAATTTACAGGAAAAAGAACAACTGAAAATATAACTGAAAATATAACATAAATTAATGTATCCAAGAATGGATTTAATTTGGTGAAGTAGAGAAGATAGCATATTGTAGAAAGACTAAAAGTACATATACAACTCTATCAGTAGGAATGAAATGTCTGCTCAGCACTGTCGATTTGGCTGGGATGTCTTCTATTCGTGTTATATTTTACTTCATTGAATTTTACATTTGTTTCAGATGATACTGGTTCCGTTTGTTGCCAGCATTGTTACTGTTCTTGCAATCAAACCTCAATGTCAAGGACAACTCACGAGATAAGTGAACACAGCTTGGACAGTATTAGTTGTACCTCGGACTATGAGCGACAGAGCCTGGACTTTGAAAGACACAGCTCGGAAGAAGAACTGTCAACGATACACAAAGGAATAACATCGGAGAAACGGAAGTGGTCACACGCACATTTAGCAAGCTGTGACAGTACCGGAAGTGTAGATGAAGAAGTCAAAGAATTAATGCTGGAACCGCAACCGATCTTGTTCAGTTCTTCGCCGCCGAAAGACATAACCGTTGACTGTATTTCACTGAACCAAAATAACGAACAAATTTGTGATGAAACAATACAATTCATAGTTGGACCAGAGTCTCAGAAATCAAATTTCAGATCAGAAAACCCTTGTGCTGTAGTTATAACTAAAGACAAGAGAACGCACAAAGCTAACACATCACAGTCTAAACTAACGTACCCAAAAGGCACCGTTCCTATGTTAATTTCCCCAAGAAAACGCCATCGTAAAGTTTCCGTCTCAGACAACAAGAACGAGTCTTCGTCCACCATGAGACGCCCAAGTCTCGACTTCGAGAAAATGCAGGTTAGTTACTTATTATTTTCAACATCTTAATACCCCCAATCCCTCCCACCTGAAAACCGACGAGCTGTAGCAAATCAGTACATTTAGAAATACATGTTATGATACGTATTGGATCTTTGTCGTTGATTAGAAGATAACTTTATTTAAAAGAGTTAAAATAGAGAAAGAAACAGCTTGCTGATCCCAACTGCCATCAAATTCGTCGCTTAAATAATGTCCGAGAGAGAGACGTTAAAGTCTCCAATACTAATGAAAATTTATTTTTACGAGAAACTTTATCTCTTTATGGAAGATATGGAAACTGGGCTTAGATGTAATGTCTGGTTTTTTAACAAAGTAATGATTTGGATAATATCCTAGGCGAATTTTGGACATCTCTCGTTTCAATGCTTCACTTAAATTGATTGGGTAGGTGGAAACGGAAGGTTCGCTAAAGTATCATGGAAGAAAAAATGATGACAACAGCGGTCATGCAAATTCGCTAGCATTTTGCAAATATTGCAGATTATAATCTTTAGGTACCTAATACACCAGGACTCTCTGGAGAATAATAAAAAGCAACAATTAACGATTCCTGGATGGTTTATGTGTATCGGTATTGGTTTCCTCTACTTTGCCAAAGGACAAATGACATTGCTTCAGTTTTTCCCCCAATCAAGTCGTCTGTAAATTTAGGTCGGTAGTTTCTGAACTAAATGTAAACCCCCGGTACATATATCAACACTTTTTCCACAGAAAGTTCTGTACAGCTTTGGAACATGTATTGAATTTATGTACTCAAAGGCGTATTTTTCATCAAACGAAAGTTCATTGCCCGCTTAGTTTTTATCGGCCTTTGTACATTGTCAGCTATGAAAAAATAATTACGCAATGAATTTAATTTGTTTCAGTTGGTTTCCTATACAGACTTTGTTCAGCGTCAGATTCCGTTGCGCCAATATAGTATTTGATGATCGCTTGAGTCCTTAGAAACCGATAGGGCGTAACCATTTATTTGCTAAATACCACTGAGAACTTACTACCAACCTCAACAATATTCGTTTTAAAAGAATATAATGATGTATATTTTTCTGGCTGATAACAATCTTCCACGAGCGTGTATTTATTTTTTGGTATTGTTATTGTAATGTCTTTGTTTAGAGATCGCTGCGTTAGGTTAACCCTCTGTTGGTCCAAGGCCGCTGCACTAACTGCAAGCAGGCTCAGTCTTACAGCTTCACAGAGAAGTACCTCAAGTGCGCCCTAAGCACATTAATCCATGTGAGATAGCGCTTCGTGTCCGCATTAAATGATTGGAAGGAAATGGGGCTTTTAAAATATGGACCCAATAAGACGTACATCCTGTAGGGCCTGCTTAGTCAATTGTTCTATCAATATGCCACGGTACCAAGTACTTCTTTGTTTCATTCTTGTTGTTAGGGAACAACAAAAATGCCAACAAGCGAGATAATTTCTATCCGTTTCGTACCTTTTTGTAGTCATAATGTATCCCGAACAAAGTCTTTTGTTGCTTGATAACAAGAAGCATGTTTCATCAAAAGACACTACTCCGTTTCATACGTGCTCACTGCGGAGTCGTCGGAAGCGCTTTCTACGCTGTTTTGAAGGATTCTGAGGAAGCTAAAAGAAATTTTTAACAATGCTAATATTTATTGCATTGAAGAACCATTTGGCAACAATTCAGGGCGCTAAATCAAGCCTGCTCTCATCAGTAAGAGGGCCTTTTTTTCTTTTGAGAGCCGGCATTTCAACGCCTTTTGTTACTTGGTCTGGGTTTTTAGCCCTGTTCTATAGGAAAGCTATCAGCATCTATTAAATGATCGCTCAATGATTGTATCTCTCGGAGCTACTAACATGGCTACTGTAATCGAATTATGTTGTCGCCCTATAACCCTTACCATGTAGCGGCAAAAAATGAAAAGCGTGACATTCTAGGCTCTGAACAATCGCCGCCATATGAGCGTTTGTCCCGAAGGACGAGACCCGTTGACCAATTCAATCGGGTTTAAGGCTGACCATGATGAATTGAAGCTGGGCCTAGTTGTGACATATTGTACTCTTTGGGCTGTGAATTACCTAGATATGCGTCTAAATGATTGAACAGCCTTCGATGAATGTATCGATCAACTACGAATGAATAATTGTTGGTCCCGGAGAATTGGACTCGCGTGCAGTGTTGTGTGTATGAAGTAGATCTAGTCAAACAATTAGTTGGCGATTTCTGATTGATGTGTAAATGCCTGGTCTTAGCCTACAAGTGATCAGTGGCGACCGGGTCCAAGTCTAGCTCCCCACTACAAACGGTTTATTGTGATTTGATTTTTATTATGCGTGATCATGATGCCAGTGTCATATTCCTTTTTTAATAAAATGTCCAAGGATCTCATAAATAAAAGCTAGAAATGAATAACTTCCTGGTTACTCAGAAGTTTTACGAAAACAATAGAAAAAAGCAGTCCCGATGCAGTAATTTGATATGGTATATGTATTTTGAAATTTAACCAAATCCGGATTCTGATCATTTTTTTACTGGGGTTTTCCGCGTCATTGCTATACGAACTATCTCTCTACAGGTGGGGCATTTCCACGAAATCTCTCTATCACAAGCCATGTAATCTGTTATCATATCAACAGTATGCAAAAAGTCTCTGAATACGGCAATTGTAGGTAAAGTTCAAAATATTTAAACCTGCTCAAGCATATAGATACATGTACATGTATATACAGCATTGATATTTCGAGGAAAAGGTTGGAAATCAATGAAAAGGAGCAGGGGCAGTAATTTCTGAAAAGAAAAAGGGGATCTCTCCGTATGCATTGCAAGTCGAGGAGCACAGATTTACATGAACAATATATGAGAGGAACACCTGACCAATTTATCTAGATTGCCTTGATTATGGATCTAATAAATATTTTACCATCTTCGCTAGCCAAGGGTTTTCGGTCCGCTTTGCTCCCCATAAACCCTTGGCGGATTTCATTATGAAAACTCGGTGACAGGCTCCGCTTTATGATTGGCTGCAGCTGCGAGTAGCTGATCCAATCACAGTGCATGTAAATATAAACTTTAAAAGAAAACAACCGAGTACAGTGCTTCTTCAACGATGGTCTAACCAGATCGCTTTAAACCTACTGTTACCTACATGTATCTATTTTACTGGGATTGAACATGTAGCTCTACAAACTTGTCATGGCTCGCGTGATCAGCATGGGAAGTAAACATGGCAAATGTAGAAGTTGCCTATCCCGTTAGTATATACGTTTCTGCTTATGGTTATTGCTTTTAAAGATTCAATGATCTTTGTTTTATTTAATTTCTTTGGTCCGCAATATTCACGACAGCGATACCTGGTTTTATGGCATGAAAACTTTCATATACATATAAATCGGCGACTTTCTCACTCCCGGTCCTTACAAAACACGATGAATAAAACATTCTGTGCTTTCCCTTCGTTATTACTTAATTCGTATTTAACATGTTTAATAGCATCGTTGATTATGTTCCGACATTCGGTAGTCAGCATGTTTTTAAGTTGTATTAATACTGTAGTGTGTATATAACCCGTTGTTTAATTCGATTAAAATGTAAATATGCAAGGGGCGCAACTCAAGTTGCTCGCTAGATAGCGCCACCACATCACCGAGTTTTCGTAATGAAATCCGCCAAGGGTTTACGGGGAGCAAAGTGGACCGAAAACCCTTGGCTAGCGAAGATGATATTTTACCGGATTACATAGAAGGCGATTGGCCGCTATTGTGCATCATGGCGATGCTGGGTTTATTTCATCGACCGTTTCTGCTGATTCAGCAGTTGGCTTCGTGCCAAGAACTTAATGGTCAACAAATTTCTCTGAATGAGTGGTCATCTATAGGTATATACAGCGCACTAGCTCAGGGAAGATCGACAAGATAATGCAGAATTATAGATTATAAGGGTTTTTTCTTATTTTTCTGAAATTAGATGTACAGATTTGTTTAGCGAAATATCAGTTGTAGAGAAAAAAAGGGATCAATGATTCGATGTGGAAAAAAATACAAAAAAAATATTTTCCCTGTAAATATTCACAGTGAAAAGTTTGTGCAATAATGATTCAAGCCTAGGGGAGGGGGGGGGGGGGGGTCGTCATCTTATAAAAGTAACACTAATACTTGTACACAATGTATGCAATATGCAGCATCGATAAATACATGTATAAACCAATATCCAGTTAAACACTGAAACGAGAAAAGATGACTTTTCAGCTCCTTTCGCAACAGATGGGTAACTTTGTTGATGGTAACGCTGCAAGCGGATCTCAATACAATTTTAATTTGCCTTTCCTTTTAAATACTACAATTATTTTTTTTTTATGTTTGCATCCTATTTTTGCTTCATTAACCAGTTTAAAAAGTGCGGTACTTGATGAATACAAATTGGACCAAATTTGTAAAGCATTCGTTGCTAAAATAGATAGAGAATCAACATTTTACCAAAAAGCTTATCTTAGGCTAATTGTGGATCAATCTTAGGTTATTTAAGCTAATGGCTCAAAATGTGTTTACCTTAAAAGAAAACAAAACAAAAGTAAAATTCTTTCGAACATATTAATCCTTTTTTTAAGCCTTCACTCCTATGATTGCATTAAACAGAGCGAGAGTTGGTAATTACATATTGATCACATCTTCTTAAGGCATTGTTCTTGTCTTTTGAGGAACATATATCGCTTCTCCGGAGATCCAGCCATCAGCCAAAACTACAATGGATACATTGGGACCAGAACAGCTCAATGTTTGTTTGGGAGGGGGGGGGGACTGGTGTTTGGGGGGGGGGGGGGGTTGTATGTAAGCTTTATCAAGATAAATATGTGTCACACTGGTGTGCCATACCGGAACATTGCTTGATGTAATATTCACGTGAATGGCTCCTGTGTGATCGGGATTTTTAAACAATGAGCGTCAATTGTCTATTTTAATGATTTTTTTTTTTGGGAGGGGGGGGGGGGTGGGAGTGCTGGCCCAACTTACGGCTTTGTACAATCCCCTCCCATCTGGCGCGTAAATGAGAGTCAAGTGGACAATGGCTTGAGACAAACAGAAATGGGTGGTTGGTTAATTTTTTCTTTCAACAGATTTTTAATTCAAATTATTTTTAGGATTTTAAAGCAAACTTACAGTCAATACGGAAATACAGGCTTGTTCAATGTGTCATGTTAACCACTTGGGATGATGAATTTATTATCTGTGTACTTGTCAAACCACACATGAATGATTTTTATCTATATTTTTTTACTTAATTTTTTTTATATACAGTTATATATGTATTTTACTTTTGAAAAAGCTTATTATATGCCAACAATAAAGATAAATAGTGTAGGATCATCATTTGGACATTTTGATGACGTCATTCTTATTGTGAAGGCAGCTCTATGATTTTTTGACGGTTCATACGAGGGTCAATTTCTTCGATACTTTTGGCAATCACATTTAGCACGCTACATTGCTTGTTGGATAGGGTAAGCATGTAAACTAAGAATTAAAAGCAAGAAAGACGCTCTGATTTACAAGCCAGGCACATCATCCAGATTAGATCCCATGCACAGCGCCGTCATTATACCTCAGTAATCAAATTGAGGCTGTCATTCAGCAACAGAATATTTTCTACACAAGATTGTGGGCTCAAATTTTCATATGGTAGCCACTGTCAGCATACCTAATCTGAGATTAGAAAAACCGAGAACACATATCGAATTTAATCAACTCGAGACTTGCTGTACGTTGTTGTCAAAGACATGCTGTAAGTTTTTGGAGAGGATTTAGAATTACAAGTATTGCAAAGCACTAAAAAGGCTGCACCAGATTCATCGTTCTTCTAACGATTTTTGTCTAATAAATCGTCAATCCAGATCCATCGGCGGTGTATAATTTGATGTCGGTAAAACCATTACATGAAGAATGAATGGTTTTAATTTCATTCATAATGACACAAGATTACAGCGCTTCTACAGAGCACAACCAAGTTCTTGGTAATTACTATCGCCGAGTTTGAATAGCCAGGCCTGATATTGGCAAAGGAAAGTGCAGATGATTGACTTTTATGTAAATAGAAATCATTTTCTGTAAAATGGTGTCAATTCATAAGCAATGCAAATTTGAATTGGTAATAAACAACGGTTGATGACGGACGAATGAGTTCACTCAGCGGGTACTTTTCGAACGTATTTTCGTTTGACCCTCGCCAAGTCTCGTTGGATCTCGCCTATCACCCGCGAGAGATTAGTTAGCTGTTGGTAGCGTAGAGGTGTGATCCGTGTCGTGCGGAGTGTCCCAGTGCTGGCCAATTTCCCGGAAAACAGGGGGTTGTAAATGACAAAGCCAATGATTAATTCCTACATGCAGAAAATTAATAAAAAACGTTTCTGGCGACTTGCATCAGCCGAGGGAAATGCTCGCTCTCTTACATGGGTATTTTTAAGGGACATGCTCTGGTGCCGTCTGCCGCTGTATGGTGACGTCGCGACTGACGTCAATTTAATATTGCTGTAAATGATTGGAATATTCGCGTATCTTTAGAACCCTAATGATTACAAGAACAGGACATTTTTATGATCGAACAACAGGAGAATCAAATGCTCATGGTGCAGGCCGAGCATAAACAAATCGCCCACCATTTTGCGAAACAGGGTAAAATGAATATTTTAAATGCGATTCCTATAATAACTCAAAAGCATTCACAGCACCATATTAGAGCTGTTACCGGTTTAAAGGAAAATTGAAAAAAATATTAGTATCCATCATGTGTTGGCGTGTGAAAAACCAATCTATTACAATTTACAGACAAAGAAATAAGACCTCCCCTAGTTACTTGCTTTGATTAACACCTCGCCGACCTTTCAAGGCGAACAGAATTTGACTCGGGAAGCAGATTGAAATCGCGACAATTCATTTCCCTTTTACCAATACGCTGGCATTTCGCTACAGTCACCAGTATGCAGCAGATTTTGCCAAGACATTTATGTCTTGCATGTGGTTGGACAACACAAAGAAGCACTCTCGAGCAAAACCTCTTCATTTATCCTTTCATTACGATAAGAAGTAATATTCTTACTGTACATGTACATTTATCAAGAGGGGCATGTTTATTTATGAACAGAGCTGTGCGATTTATTGGTATGCTGCAATAAACCAGCTACAAAACCTTCTCTCTTACGATAACTTAACGTAATGAATGAATGGAAATAAAGCAGGCACAATTCGTTATATTTCTCAGTCCTAAATATCACCAGAACTGGAACCATCGTTTGCTGTAAGTAATCATAGGGAACTCACTAAGTAGATACGAAGATGAAAGAAGTCACCCCTCTGTAAATCAAGAGATTGCGCTTTATTAAATCCAAGGATTTTGTGTTCATCCTTCATTTATCACAAACCAATGTCATTCATAAGAAAGCGAGCGAAAAATTACACCTCAAAACACATTCTTGCCCATTTGGATATGAAAAATGTAAATAGGAGGCTTTCGATTAATAAATGGAAACCGCCCTGCACGAGGTGCACGGATCCTTTCTCATAAACAAGATGTAATGCTGTATTTTTATGTTGAAAGAAGATGCTAGTAAAAGTTATACGAGATCCAGCGGGGGAACGTTCGGGCTTACTTACCAATAAAACTAAGCAAGATATTCTTTAGTCCAAGCAAGTTCCTGGAGTGACACTCATGACCGGCCCCCGTTTTATGATGATTGAACCTTTGACTGTAAATGGAATATTCCCGTCTTGGAATAAAGGGAATTCCGCAAACTCCAAAATAGCTGTTTTCTTTCGTATAAATGGAGTCTTTATGGAAAATAAATTCTCAGCGCCCGGTGAGATTTTTCATTTGAGATACATCTTAATCCTCTGACTTGGCAGAATACGGTGCATGATAAAGGGACGAAAATGCGTCCATCAGTCGAATGAAGTAAATACATATACAAACTTTTTTTGATATATAAAACTTCAACACCAGGGACCTCTTTAATATATTTATAACATGTAAATTCTTCATTTAAAACTTCCTTCAGTACAAGTGATGCTGATACCGGCATTTTTCTAATAATATTCTAGTACACAATGGTTACTAAATGCACACCCGAAGCGTCAACCGACTCTTGACGCTTCGTGTGTGAATGGTAAGTTTGCTTTTAATTGACAACAAACAGGGCTACTCGGTCTAGCGTTGCCTGTTTGGTATCAAACAACTGTGTAGTCATGCATTGTTTGAACTAAATGAAAGCGAATCGTTCACCGGCTGATCGGACTATCGGAACGACGAGCGCGCCCGATACCCTGACCGCCAGAATGTTCAACTCAAGGCTAATTCTAAAGATTTGTTTCTTTTGGCAAATAAATATTTAGTCCTTGTATCAGCAAGCAGCCCTTTTGATGACAGAAAAGCCGTTTGTAAGTGCCATCAGATGCTGGGCTCACATCTGTATCAGCTACACGGCTCATAGCGGGGAGAGTTGGAACAAAAGGCCCCTTATATCATTGGTTTTCTCGAACAATGCCAATTACGCTACTGCAGTGGAATGAATTTGATAGAAATCTTATTCATTTGACTACAGCATCTGATTCAAGGGAAAATCGTCTCCACTATAATGAGCAAGAGTTCTCCAAGCCGTCCGTCGACAGTAAATATCCCGAATCGAGCAATTTAATGGCAGTTGTGGAATCTGCCGCTTACTGTCCCTTCTTTCTTCGTTTTTTTTTTCTAATTTTTTAATTAATTTTGTAAAATGATGGGATTTTTTAATAATATATTCCACATTCTCCTATTCTTTGCAAGTAGCTGCATTTATTGTTTATGTACATTCTTAAATGTTTGGTGTGCTTGAGGGTTTGATTATTATTCTTTAAGCCCAATCTGTAAAGAATCTTTCATATCTTTTTAGAAAAATGCGGTGAAGAAACAATGTGTACACAGTGTTGGCAAAGCGAAAGTCGTTAAAATCAAGGTAAGGGATACATAACATGTTCAAAAAAATTACCACAACTATAACGTTTGTACAGTGAAACAAAAATAGAATCTGGCACATTTTAATCAAACACATCATTTTTGGATTTACAACGTGTGCTGAAGTATTCCATGTCAGCAATCCCGTGAATTTCAAAACATTGCCCAGGTCTGGGGATTTAAAACATAAAAGGTGTAAACACACATAGGAACCAATCGAACACGTGTGGAAGAGATATCAAGTTAATTGCTCAGTATTTTACCTTTTACCCAATAAATTTAATACGATAAGATCTCGCCATATCAACCCCTCAATCAGCATCGTGCAGTTGTTGTAGATATCAGCAGACCCTGGGGGCCGAACGAACCTGCTCAGTGCCAGAGGAGAAAAACCGCGCCAAACTGCAGCCACGTGTTGTATGAAACGCCGCCAAGCCAGTCTTATGTTTTTATGACTATTAGCGTGTTCGTCTTCAAATTAAACTAGTGTCAAGACCTTGAATGCATGCCCCATAGATAAGCGGCATGGTAAGATGTTTGAGAACAGAAACGCTTGGGAGATGGACTCCTTCCAGATCCGCGTAAACGTCGAGTAAATGCACGAACCAGAAATTATAGATCTTACAATGGCGGTTGTAGCCGCTTTAAATGCGGTTTTCTTTAGTACAGCTTTGTCGGTTTTAAGTGTATTTCCTTCTTTAATTGGATTCCAGTATTTTTGAGGAATGACTTCAATTCTGGCTGCAGCGTTATTGTTTCTCACCAAAGCCTTAGCAACGTATCTGCCACGCAATCTTACAGTAATATTACTGATTTGTGAGGTTTTGTTTCCTCTAAACGTCGCATTAATCTGATATGCAATCTTCCGTTGTTGCAATTTGATAAGTATTTGCTAAGTTACACAAGACAGATACCGGTCCCTGAGTTACAATTATATTCAGAGAACTGACAAAGCAAGAATTCTCGCCAGTTCTCGTCTGTCCCGATTATTGTACGAGATCTCTGCATCTTCCTCCTCCTGCCAATAGCTCAGTGATATAACAAGTCGGCCATAATAAAATGATTCGATTGTGCACTTATTCAATCATTGCCAAGAGTCGCAGAAGTGCATGTTCTATCGTATTGAAGAAACAAGGCTATCGTAGCGAAGAAACAAGTTGTTTCGGGGTTGACCCTTCAGGTTAGAAGATAAAGGGTATATATATATGGTAAATCTCTGTGTGTATCTCTTTCCCTACATCAGATGGACTGTCCGTCTTCCCTTCGCCCATTGATTCGTCCATCATCTTTGTCTTGCGTTTAGTTTTCTATTGATGTAACCGTCCGAGTCGAGAAGTGAGAAGAACTTATTAACAGACCGCTGATAGCATCGGAGCGACACTGCCAAAACATGCAACAGAAATGTGCCAATGTAATGTTTTGTAGATGTTCACGAGCAGTTTCCCACGCTTTTTCCTGGCAACCGTTCAGGTTATTATAGGGAGCTGGAGAGAAACAGACATAAACCTCCACGTTTTGACAATCCTACCGCGTGTAATTAATTAATATAATCAACAACGCTATGCTTATTTTTTTCTGAAGTAAAAAAAAAGGTTTGATTTATTATGAGTTATTCAAACTCTTAACGTAGATCCTTTGAGGGCTTTTGGTTTCTCTCGGTAAATAACTTCAAGCAGCGTTCAAAGTCCTTCCTAATGCCTCGAGTTTCTTTCAATATAAAATACATATTTTTCATAAAAGTTTCAACATGCTCTTTATATTCGTTGATGGACTCAAAGGAATGTATATCTAAGATATAGCACGTATTCAATATTATATCCCTTGTGGAGGGTTTAGGTTTGACATTTAAAAAAGGTTTCTTTTCTGTATTCTGGTTGAATTTCATTGGAGACGTAACATGGTTTCTACGACTATTCTTGTCGTTGCTTTGCATTCTGGAATTTTTCAGATAATTGATCAAACATTTAGAGACTTTAGTGGAATTTTTGTTTGTAAATGCAATTAGTAAATACTTGGTTAAACAATGTGTCTTTTCTTTACCTTCTGAGTCGGGATGGTTCGTGCATGATTTGGGTGAGGACATAAAGGGATATACACTCTGCGTGCCCCGTATACCTCTCAATTATCAAAACTCGCGTGTATTCTAGTCATTAGAACGTGCAAGAGGGCAACGATATGAAATCAAGAAGTGCATCTTTAAGTGTGAAAAAATTATATGTCGAAGAAAACGAGAGATAAAATGTTATTGCTTCTTCCAACCTGAATGATTTAATTATGAAGAGTATGCATTCTATCAAGTAGGTTCATTTCTTTTCGCGTAGTCCCAAATTGTTTCCTGGTGATGAAGTCAGAATGTGGTTACAAACCATGTGTTCCCAGTGTAAAAGCTAGGATTTGTTTTCGCATATATTGTCCTAAAACAAGCAGTTCTATATTTCTTTTTTTTATCTTGCATCTTTTATCTCATTTTGGATGATAGTATACACAAACAATGCCGTTCTTTATATCGCCGCACTTAAAACTCATCTGGCTGGATGCCGACATTCCTGTCATTTGTGTGCTGGATTTTACATATATACGAGACATGGAAGAGCCATCTACTATGTTTTTTAAAGCGTAAAGATATTACTCGATTTATTTTCCTAAGTAAATTTAAAACCAGTAAGGTAAATCCGAGCGGTTATAATTATCGCTGAAGCCGGGCTTCCGTTACTTATCGGGCCGTGGTTGCATGCATTCTACGATGTGCTCTCTCAAATCCCATCATCATTAAGACGGTTTAATGAGTGTATTCCAAGTTTATTGATGGGTTTATCTTGCTCTTTCACAAATTGACATCATACCGACTGTTTTCTTATGAGGAACATTTTTTGTAAGTCGGTCGATTGTCGCCATATTCCGGCTCTGAAATGGGTTAATTTGATTTTTAATACTTTACAGATTTAGAGATTGTTTTCTTGCTTTATGTGTCTCGGTATGAAATAAAACCTTCGAGAGCAATTCGAATGATAAAGGTCACCCATTTTCTTAATGTTTGCAGTCAGATGTTGCGAGGTTAGATACCATGTAAACTACTTCCAATTTGAATCTCGGGTGATTTCATTGAAAGCGGTTGTTCTTATTCTTAGAAAACCGCGAGTTCCATGCGACAAAGGAGAAACGGAGAAAATCGCTGCTTTTCATTAAATCGTGTCCAGTTTGTGACAATTAGAATTCCCATGTTAATCACTAGCATCGCTTGGGCTTGATTCGGTCTGAATATTACAATGTTCCCCTCGTTTCCGGCGTTGAAGGAGCACATGCTGTGTAGTGAGGCGATACAATGACCACGGCCAGTTAAGGAAGTTTTGCAAGGCTTCTCTGATTAAGTTATAAGGAGTAGCGACAGCGGCGATGGTCACTCTCTGTAAATGGTTTGTAATTGGACGGGCCGCGGGCAGACTATCTTCAGCATGCAAACCGAATTGATGGCCGTCCTTATCTAGCAAATGAGCTAAATTAAACCATGATAGGGTACGGACATTGGAATGAGACATGTAAAAAGAGGGAAAGGTTCCCGGTGCTTTGTCAGGAATTGTACTTCAGCAGTTAATCTAAATGGATTCCGCGCGATGTATTTTGTTCGTTAATTATTCAAGCTTATTAGTTAAGGTAAAGAATAATTGAATATTTCAAATGAAAAAAAAAATCAGAAACAAATCTCTCTTTCTCTCTCTCTCTCTCTCTCTCTCTCTCTCTCTCTCTCACACACACACACACACACACACACATTAATTAGCTTCGTTTATAACAAAGAAAACTACAAACAGCTTGGAATATTCCTTAAGGGAGTAATAATTTCAATTACCTTGGATACATTGAAATGTGCATGACAGGGAGATTGCCCCTTGGCATTTTCCCTTTATATACTATTGCTCTTGAGGATCTCAACGCTAACCGTCTGTTGACCGGATGTTCAAAAGAGATGTTCCGGTTAATCGGCCTGGCCTTAATAGGAAAATTCTTCAAATTTTCTTTATCGAACATTACTTTAACAGTCTTTCAGAGGAGAAAATCTGAATGACTATGAATAAAGTTTTGATTTTTTGCTTTTATCATATTCGATTCGTTTCCGGTAACCGATTGATACTTAGCCGTTAAACGTTAGGTAATTGCGGGAAGCTGTTCTGGTGGGGTTCTTTCACCTTTTTATCACGAAAGCTACATTTGCATGCTTGTTATCGTGAAGCAATTTCTAGGACAAATAAAGAGGTGAAATGGTCTGTTAAAAGTGTGACACTGATTTTAGACCAATCACAATGCCTATAGCTTTTTAAACGTTAAATGATTCTTGAATCTTCACCACGTTTTAATTTTTGCTGTTACAGTAAGTAGAAGGCTCCTTTTGATATCATCTGAACAAGGCAGCGCTATTGTCGCTTTAGCTTGAGACAGGTGGTCCAAGTCACGCTAGTCTGTATCTATGGTCGAGATGCCATTCCTCGTCCTTGGTTATTTACATTTGTAAAGAATTGCCGCCCAACAGATGGTTCTCTCATCAGCCACCGCCATCAATTCAGTCAGAACGTAAGGGTCAGATCGACTGCATAATTTGACCCCCTTAATAAATATCCCTAATGAATGCAGCAATTGTCACGTTACTTTGAAAGTAAATGCTCCCAATAAAGCTACTTAAAAGCGGAATATTGTACTTTTTCTTTGTTTTATCGCCCGTTAATGTTTTTATGAAAATTTCCGGCTATTTGAAAAAAGGGGCAGTATTTTATCATTATTTATCAAGAAAATTACAAACAAAATCTTACGGCTACAAACCTTAAGTGTGGCTTTGTTGTTGTTTTTTTTATTTATTTATAAATTTGTTTATATATTTATTTTAACAAAAACATTTTAAAAATATTAAAATTTAAAAAAAAAATACAACTTGCTCATTCAAGAGTAAAATATCTTTAGAGACATTTGGGAAATAGCAATGATGGATTGACGGATAAATATTTGATGGTATACGGGTATGAGACATTGCTCTACATATTGATGCTAGATCAATCCAGAATCACTGCAGATCGCTAAATAAAGAATTTCTTGAGGGCACTGCCAAGAGTAGGTACCAGCTGCGGAGACTGTTCCTAATTTATGGCGCAATCGAGCGGCTCGTGACAACTTTCTCACGGCTATTTCTTAGCTTGTTTTTATATCCTTCTGTTGCAAAATCCATTTATAATTTTGGCAGGCTTCTGTATAACTCTAGTGTTTATATAAACACAGACACAGGGAAGTTATCGTTTGATGAGGCTTTCGGTTTTTGATCACAGCAGTATGTAGATTAGTGGTTTTAGGGTGTAATTGAATGTGAACGCTTCAGATGCGTGCAAATTGATACCCTCATTTAGCATTGGTTTTCTCGTCATTGAGGCAATTAATTTCAAAAAATTCTTCTTTTAAAAAATATTTTGTCTTACATATGTAGCTTATTTTTCCTCATTATTTGTGAAAGAATATGTCTTAGAATTCAATTCGGCATCAATTTAAGCGATTGCATCTAGAAGAACTCATTAAATTGGCCCCGACTTTACAGATTAAATCGCTTTCCAGAGCAGTTCCCTCTAATGAAGTAGTTCTTTGATGTCCCAGACGCGTCCCAAGGGGTTTAATTTCGATAGCTTCATCAGTCATTTTTTCGTCATGTGTCATTAAATACCAGTATAAAGTCTCAGTACTGTAATTTTACAAAACAAAACCAGGGAAGTCGATTAACCACCCCAGTCCAATCGAACCACGTATATCATGGTCTTTCTCTCCGTACTATGTTAAATATTTTTACCAAACTTACTATAAGTATCTCTTTCCATACACATTATTTTTTTTATATATATTGGGTTTTTTGCGATACTTTTGGAATATTCCGATCAAAGGAAGAAACATGTAAGAAAGACATTATAAACATTTTCTTCTCTCTTTCTTTTCAGACCGTAAGCGGAAGCAATGCGGTGACTTCAAAATGTTTGTCGGACCCCGCCATATTCTCCTTCCGGTCCATAAGTAGCGTCCGGTTCGGACAGCTTACTCCCGTGGAACAACCGCCATGTGCGTACTAAAGATGGCACTACCGTGGTGAATACGGAATGTGATCACAGATATGGACAAATATGATGCAGGGGACACAAAATAGTGCGTTAGGTAGTGTTGGATTACAATGCTTATTATTTCTCAGGCAAAACTGTTTTCCTCAGGAAAAGACGAAAAGTACAACGCGGTAGGGGACGGAGGGACAAGATGTGTGTATGAAAGAGAATGAGTGCATAGCTCCGGACTACGGAGAATGGAGATGTTGTGTTCAAAGACAGGTCGTTTGGTGTTTTTATTTTACCAAGAACAACATAATTATATTGATATCACAAGTGACTTGAAAATGGCAAACTCTCATCGTCAACCTGTGTACGCGTACTGTGTGGTTCACATCAGAATCTTGCCATGCGACATTTATTTTCATATCCACTATTTAAACGCACAGATTTCTTTGTAGGAACATTTATACATTTTATGAATGTGTGTAAAAGCGTAGTCCTCCCCACATTTTCTACCTCCAATTACTAGAGATTACTATATGTAGATCATGTCTTTCCAATGTTGTATTACCACTTTGGTCACCTTATTGACGGAAGTTCCATACAACCTCTAGTTTTTTATTCCCTATATACGTCTGTGTAACTCCTTTTTGTATGCTACTTGATGTGATGAAATGGTGTCATGTTGTGCATTAAGTATCATTAATTTTCTTCATTTCCTGTTTGAAAGATCTGATATTGCACAAAGTAATCGATTGTGTCGCATGTAATGTGATACCTTGCAATAGCGAGAAATGGGAAGGGGTCCTGATAGAAACAATGAGACGGCCGATGTTCTATATATTAACATAGGTATAGGTTTGCATCAATCATGCAGCTGTTTGAAGCCATTATACGCATATCTACGCCGAATCTCCAATAGGATGCAACGGCGCAAAACGCAATTATTATATAGTGATACAAGTTATTCGGATACATCTGGAATGATCGTTTTTACTTTAATTGCTGAATTGAAACATTATCATTCACTGTGTCATTCTTTATCGATCACTGCAGAATTGTTCACTGCCAAAATAATGGCCTCTTCCCCCCAAAAGTCACTTGGTAGTACCCTCAATATCTAGTAAACGACACGTGACTTTTCCCGTCAGCAGTTGTCCAGATCATGATGACCTGCCTATGACATTTGTGCAATAATAGGACTTTTCCATTTTATCCACCTTTTTTGAGCCGTGAAGTGGCTATCGCTGGTCGATCAGCCATTCTGTGTAAAACGGACGCTTCTCCATGTCTTTTGATATAAAGAACCCATAGCATGCGAGAACGATTAGAATAATCTGTTTTGTTTTTATTAAAGACGCACAATGTATATTTTGTTTGTTTGATACGTTCAGGAAGTCGGCGTAGATCTGTGTGATTACATGACGTTTGATGTTGTCGAGTTACATATGTACTATTCACTGTGTAGGTGGGCCGCGTTCTTTATCACAGCGAGTCGACACAGCTCTTCGCTCGCAGCACATAGAGACCACATAGAGAACGGTGTGTATAGACGCACATAAACAAATATTATCCACGTCTCTTTATTTAGTTTTATTGATACTAATCAACTTAAGTAGAAAGTGTGATCAAACGCCAGTCTATGACCCGTTTGAAATTATTTTCTTATTTCTTTACATATCAAAAGTGTGATTAGAGCAATCATCAAGTTGAACAAGCCGGTTCTAAACGGGGATAATTCAGGAAACCCGGATCGAAAGCAATTTTCTGGGTAATATACATGAATTAAAGCCTATCATATACATGTTTGACAGACTTTGAAAATATCGATATCAAAAAAACTATCATCACGCCTAATGCTAGGACGGAGATAAAGGGAAAGTGGTCGTTTAATTTCGCGCCATTGTTCAGCACGACCTCGTTGTCGCGATGAATGCTCTGGAAATCAAAAGGATCCGCTACAAATAGCTCTTACGTAATATGAATATGAGATAAAATATTTTTGTAAGCATTTTCTCTCTACTTTGGTAAGGATATAACTATTCCAATTACGAATGGCAAAAGTACATACAGTTAGGATATATGGACTTTGTACCTGTCATGATTGACTATGGTATGTGTATAGATATTATTGTATACAAGTTCTTAGTTTTTGTGTACTTTTTTGAACAAAGTTTCCGACTGCAATGCAAGTGAATGAAACGTAATAAAAAACTAAAAATTAACTGTGTTGTTTTTGGCTAAACATTCAAATAAGAGTCATTCTCGTTTGACTCTTGACAGGTATTATGTGGCTTTATAATGCCCTTCACAATAATTTCCTCCTGAATCTTGGAAAAATTAATGATGCCTGAAACAGAGGTGATATTTGAAGAAATTTAAAAAGTAAACCAATGAAGCAATGGTGAAGAGGTTCAAGAACACTTCGTCAGTTAATGAGAGTTCAATCAACTGTGTCATCTCGAACGACCATTTTTAAAAAGTCATTTATTTTTTCCAAAGGTCGTCTTATTCGTATATAAAAAGCATATATAAAATAACGTGCATAAGTAATACATTTAACAGCTATACAATTTTTACGAGTGTAAAACTCGAACCACTTTACATTTGATGATGCGTAAAGTGTTCCAACCCGATTCAATTGGTAACCATTAAAGTGGCCATTAAAGTAATTCCTTAAATGTACAAATTATGACGATTGGTCATGGACGGTAGATGTACCACATCTATTACAATGAATAATAACCGATTGTTGCATAATAAACTGAATGACGATAGGTAAGATATGGCTCAAAGATGTAATTATGCATTATGTCCTTGAAAATCATTACAAAAGTCAAGGTCATAATTGTATGTTGAAAGGCTAAAGGCAGAGAAAAATCTGAATGAGAACATGACTCTTGTACGTAGGAATGATCGGTCTGTGATATTATTGGTCAGCTTCATGGCAATGTAATACAAAATCATTACATGCAATTAAGGCAGTCCACGCATGACTGGGGTGAATTCAACAATTTTGATTTATATAAACTACATTGAATACCTATTTTAAAATTATTATGAGGCTGACATAAACCAAACTCAGGGATATGGACGCAGTCAATGAATGAACTTTTTGCACTTGGAACTTTTTAAAAGAGTTGTCTGCCCCTTGCAAAAATTAGAAAAAATTCAATTTATAAAAATATGTACCGTAAGTTACGAATTTTTTGGCATTTTCAAAGAAAGGGAAAGCTTTTGCAACTTTTTAACAAGAGATTTGTGAGAAAATTATTTGCATATAAAGATATATTTAAAAATGCATTTTTTTCCCATAGACTTCAATGTTAATTTCAAGATGTGATAAATTTGTTAATACTAAAATTTTTTAAATAACTAAAAGATGAATCTTTACTATTAAATAAACCACTAAAATCACACTAAGATTTTAGTAATCAACCTTGCAATCTATCAGATATGAAATATGATAGTTATGGATGGACTACATTAACATGATAAATAGGATATATCGCATTGTTGTGTTGATTTCCAAAATGACAAGAAATGAATGAACTTTCCAACTGAAATTCTTAGGATTGTAAAGAAAAACATGATTTGAATCATTATGTAATATATATTGTTTGATAATGTATGCATACATGTTTACACTGTCACTGCATATTTAACAAAGCAGTGCAAGGCACAATGCGTGCCAGTTGCTTACCAAGCTGAAGCTAGCAGTCACTAACAGCAGCCAATAAGACCGTAGAAGCTAGCAGCCAATAAGGAAATTCATCAAAGTACTGAGAGTACTCGAACAAAAATTTTTATTTTACTTAATTATCGACATATTTTAATTAATATCAAAATGATTAATGCTCAATAATTTGTACGAACATTGGCGACTTCCGAAGATAAGCCAAGTGTTTGTAAGTTCTTGCGGCCAATCTCAAGTGAGATATAAATCCCTGAAATGAGCCAGAACCCCTGGAAGCCACTTGGTGGTACCCCTACAGCCCAAATCTGAGACCGGGAAATAATAGCCCCATATGCCCCCTACAATACCCTGTTATTCGTTTGATGCACACTTCAAAGATAAGGAAGATAATGGACCACTTTTAACCCCTATATCATTGTGAAATGCTAAAATATGACAAAGTTCGGGTGAGCTAAACCGACCCTTTCATTTTAATTGTTGTATGTTTCGAAGGTTCACGTCAAAACATGGCCGAGACAAAATAATCCCAATGTCACCTAATGATTTTCGCTGTTTTTGACTGCGGCATATAATAATTTTCTTATGAGAATAAAATCACAATGCTGGGTGTTCTACTGTCTCATATTCGTAATAATACGATGTCTTTTTAATTTTCGATTAATGTTGTTTCCGGGGGAGTAAAAAGGCCCGAGGATTAGTTTTTAAACACGCACATGTTCAACTTCGATGTAAACAAATTATCTTGCCACACTGAGTTGGCTTTGTGTTTTTATTGTATTTGTATCGTTTTATGCCTTTTAATTTAATTTATTTTATCATTTTTTTATATCATAATACGCTTGCATATCACTTTATACGATGCATATAGTTTTTTCTATTTGTATCAAGAAGTCTATACTTAGGATAACATTATTTTCATAACTTGACCCGTATAGACGTATTTCATTTCTATCCAACATAGAAGCATTTATAACTCTTATCCAGGCGAGCTTTACTGCTTTGGAAGTCGTCAATGCTCGTACAAATTACTGAGCATTAATCATTTTGATATTAATTAAAATATGTCGATAACAAAGTGAAAAATAATTTTTTCTGTTCGAGTACTCTCAGTACTTTGATGAATTTCCTTATTGGCTGCTATCTTCTACGGGCTTAGTGGCTGCTGTTAGTGGCTGCTAGCTTCAGCCTGGTCAGTTGCTTCTTAAGGACACAACTGTGATCTGCCGAAGCCGATCACAAAAATAAAAAGAGGAGGGTGGGCCAAGCCATGCATATGAGAAAAAATAATTTAGAGGCTAAGAGATGGAAAGTATTGGAATACGGTCTCAATTGACGTGATTTGCACACATCATTTACAATGGTCTCAAATCTCTCAATACACGCTGCACTCACAATATTTTAATGAGGCAAACATCTACTATGTAGTTGTGGCAAAACTGATGCATATGTTCACTATGTGGTTTAGTCATTATCACTTTTAGACTATTCTAACCTTATATTCAAAGTTTTGAGCCAAAACATTTGGGTTATTTTTTTGTTCAAAATATTTGTTTATGTTATAGCAAAATAAAAGATAGTCAAGACCACTTTTTGAATTTTCTAAAGTAATGAAATATAACAGTACTCTCTTTATTTTTATAGATAATATTTTAATTTTACAAATATTCTAGATTGCAATTTCTTTGTAGAATTGTTTTAATGGCGACTCGGTCTACATCCGGAAGACTTTGCTCCGTTGTCATGAACCCGGCTCATAAATTTAAGTTCTAAGTCTTTAGTTTTTTCTTGAAAACCTAGGGTCAATCGCAACTTCTCGGGCCTTTCCGAGATTGCCGGAAAGGCCCGAGAAGTTGCGATTGAACCTAGGGTTCGACCAAGTGTTCAACTATTAGACCGGAAGTCCCATGACACGATGAAATTTAGTGCAATAGCCATGGGCGCCGGGCTGTGAGGCTCATCTGAAGCTTCGAGAATTAAGTTGATATCCTTAAAAAAAATTGTTTAAAATCGTGTGATTCTTTTAGGACGCTATTTTAAACAGTGGTTTCTCAGTTTGCCTCTGGCATTGTTCATTAAGCGCAGAAATAAAAACGTTTTTTGAGGAAGTTTGAACTAATGCATGCTGAGATTTGGTAGACCTATATATAGCTCCTGGGTTTCGGATTTTTTAAAACCTATTTTACTATGCACAAGACCATTAAAGCAGACAAGCATGCGTTACATATATAAGCCTTCTTGAAAAGGAAAAGGGGTCTAGAACATGCAATGAACAAATAAATTCAAATGTAGTGGTAAATTCTAATGGAATAGCTTTTAGAATAATAAAATAATGGAGAAATTAAGCATATACGTGGTAAGGTTTTCATTACGTGCAGATAGAGTAAACAGGTATTTCCTATTTGTAATAAAAGCTTACAATTTTCCTTTTCTTGACACATTCATACGGAAAATTATTTTTTTTTTTGTAAATTAGAGAATAAAATACAGTATCAGTATTTTTTTTTAATTAAAAAGGTTTGGGTACGTTATGCCACTAATCACAATAACTGACTCGGGGAAGTTCCATTCATTATACAGTAAGTAATTAATAATAATAATAAATTATGTAGTAATTTTGCATTTGATAGCTCTATTTTGGAAAATGTTTTCCCAGTTTGTATAATTAATCTAACGGACCCATCGTTTGGTTGATGTTACATAACATCATAACATCATAGCTTATGGTTTGTTGCAGGAATGCAAACCTTGAGCTCATCAAATCCAGAGAAATCTAGTCAAGTATTGTCACAGATTAGAACAAATTAATTAACCAACGTTCTTTTTGAAAATAAGATACATGATCTAAGAATAATATAAAAATAATATTTATCTAGATTTTTTGTTGTCATTTAAGAGTTGTAGCATCTCGAGCATGGCTCTAATACCAAGAGATTGATATCCGATTAATTATGATACATGTAACGTTACGGTACTGCAGCAAGCCCATATATTTAATTATACATGGGTTAGTATTATTAGTCTTGTTAACCGCAAGCAGCTTTTTAATGTAATACTGACCAGTTTGTTATCTTCCTATCTTCTGATCAAAATCTCCAC
The DNA here is from genome assembly GCF_963853765.1 of Magallana gigas. Classification (NCBI taxonomy): domain Eukaryota; kingdom Metazoa; phylum Mollusca; class Bivalvia; order Ostreida; family Ostreidae; genus Magallana; species Magallana gigas. Next base: position 48,914,494 of record NC_088858.1, on the reverse strand, counting down.
CCATAAATACGACATATGTAAGTCAGCGCCCCAAATAATCGAGGCATGGCGTGCCATCGCTCCAGTTCCCTTTGTCTGACCGACTTACCCGAATTTAAAAAAACCCACTAGTATTATCAAATCTTAATGAATTCAGTTCTACACTCGATGATAATTGATACAAATAGACGACTATTGACAGAACCGTTTTATCAAACGCAATACTCGTGTACCATTGTTTTATTTGTTCGTTATTGGCAGGGTGACTGAGTACCCCATTCGAACACGTTTTGCTTATTTTCAGCAGTTGAGGCAAACACTATTGTTAAATCGATATTTTTGCCGATACCTTTTTTAAAAGAATTAAATAAAGAATTAAGTACAGCGGTACTTTATGGCAATTATAGCTATTGCTTCTGTGGATATTTAACGGCGTAAAGATTCCGGGTCAACCCAGCCCTGCATAGACAAAGGCTACACAGCGCCAGTAGATACGGGCGTTACGACTTGCGATCAAATATCACAAAGATGTCAATATAACTAGAATTACAGCCGTGTATTATCCTTTATAGATCAGGGGGGGATCAATAATAATATGTTGTCTATATTTTTTTCAACTATTTCTTCTATTGTATGACCTACTGGTCAAAGGCACCTGACGTTATATATTTTCTCATAATAAAAATAAATACTATTAGGTATTGGGTGTTTATTTTTATCATGAGATAAATTTATAACGGCAGGTGCTTGTGTTACAGATGTCGAAAACCATGCTTATTTTTGGTATTTTTTGGTAACATCTGAATCAGGCTACTAGTACTTTTAAACTGCGCAGTAGAATATGTCGAACTATGCCGGATTGTCCCTGGCGTAATAACCGATCGACTTTCTCCTTCACCTCTTTGTACTTGGATGTGATATTGCGTTCATTGCTATTTTTCATAGAACATGAATTATAGATAAGACGTTACTTTTGAAAATAAATCCATATTTATTTTCCGTCGTAACTTTTGACACGTTAGAAAGTATAAATATTATTATACTGAATAATTAAAATGATAATTAAAAATAGTCGAATTATGTCATCCTAACGATCTTAGGTTAATGTATGGACATTATTATGTAATTTTGAGAGAGAGAGAGAGAGAGAGAGAGAGAGAGAGAGAGAGAGAGAGAGAGAGAGAGAGAGAGAAATGGGGAGTGAGAAATATTAATACAGCATGCATATGGCAGATTATCACTGTTTATTTCATTGCATTGTATTTCTTAATGTTTGGTTATTTATAGACAGTATATTACTTGACTAGGCACGATTACTTAATGATTAATAATACAAACATCCCTGAATATTCTTAGCAATAAAAACACATATTTCACTTCCATTCATTTGAAAAAGTACATTTTTTTGACAGCAGATAGTAGTAGTTATAGAGTCCTTTCTGGCATATTTAATTTCGTAAATAAAATCTGCAATATGACCACTTTAAAGCATCTTTATTTAAGAAACAAAATATGTCAGAAAGGTCGGTAGTAGAAAGACGCACTGGTACCAAAATACATGCTCGCTTTACAACTCGGACGACCGATTGTTTAGAAAAAAATGATTTTGTTTTTTTAGGAAAACAAACGGCGGAATATCGTGCTTGCCATCCATAACCTCTTATAGGAGCAATATTGCGTTGTATTAATTGTCAAGGTGTGAACACACTAGTTCCACACCATCCCCCAGACACCCATCGTTGAAATATATATCAGGCGTCGACTTCAGTCCAATTAATTTAAAACGGTAAAATGAGTTCACGTCAAGTCGGCGACCGGTTTAGTGCTCGGGAACATCCGGGTATCTGGGTTTGATGAGGATGCCTTTTACAGTGTGTATGAATTTACACACCGGAATTACCTATATGCTAGCTAACCCATAACCAAGAAAAGAATAATTTGAAATGTATCTGAAAATTAAATTTTTGAAATAATATCGATAAGAGTAAGATACGAAAGACGAATAGGGCCACATAAAAAAAATATTTTTTCTCGTAATGACAAGAAAAAATCTCGTTATTACGAGAAGACATCTCGTAATAACAAGAAATAACGAGATCTTTTCTCGTTATAATGATATAATTAACTCGCAATAACGAGATATGTTCTCGTAAATACGAGATCTTCTCTTGTAATTTTGAGATGAAAATATTTTTTATGTGGCCCTATTCGTCTTTCGTAATTTTTTTTTTGGTCAACAAGAAATATACAGGTATAATCCTTAATCCGACTATTATCACTGGCGAAATGTAAAAATGTGTGTAATTAAATATAACACCAACAAAACAAACACCGAGATTGAGAAAATATTGAGATTTCCTTAGATTTTTATCTCAACATGCAGTTAACTAAAAGTTAATCGAAAATTTGAAACATATATAATCAAATTTAAATGACAATTGGATTTATTTTCTAGCAAGATGAGTTAATTATTTCAATGATGTGCTCCCTATTAAGAAATGATGTGCCCCAGATGGTATAGATTGCGGCTACTGGAAATAGATCCGCACGCAATATAGTCTGAACTGTTTGTCCTTCAAACATCTTTTATAGAAACCTGTCTCATTCTACTAACATAATTGGTCATATTGCAAAGGAAAGTAAAGGTTTCATAATATATATGGTAAGAAAAATATATTGCCGGCGCCGGTGTGATTTGGCTGCCCGATGTGATGAGAAATATTGCCAAGCGGCACCTTGTTTTATGCGAGTTGCTAAATGTCACCCAATAACCACAAAGATTCAGTACTCAGTTGCTATAGATAAGATAAATTGAAGTGTTTACCACTTTTTACCACATTTTCCACTATTATAGCATTGAATCATGATTTTTTGAAAGATACAGTCTCATAACTGCAGCGGTGTGTGCATACAAATTGAGTAACGCGCGTTAGCGCGTTATGAAAATTTGTATGCACACATCGCTGCAGTTATGAGACTGTATCTTAAAAAAACCCACCATGATTTAATGCTTATATTCACATTTCTTCAACTTCTTGCCCTGTCTGCAAATGTGATTTATACCTTAAAATTCTTAACTTATCCCAAGGGTAAGTTCATATTAATGGAAGAGCCACTGTAACAGCCACAAGCGTGAACTTTGATTTTCGCTTGTGACGTTACAGTTTACAGCGTTCAACGTTTGTGACGTCATAATAAAACTCGCCATGTTAACTTTTGAGTACCCTTTGTGTATTACAGTGTATTAATTAACTACCGTAACCTTCAACACATTTTACAAGCAAAAAATATGTGGAATGTAAATATATGTGTATAAACAACCGGAGTAAATAAACCTTTTATTTTTTTATTGTGAAAATGTCATCAGTAGTTGTATTACAGCTTTTCTTGCAAGTAAAAAATATATACCAATTTTTGCAATGGAATGCATATGATTTTTCTTGAAACTTTCATAATACTTTCATAATAACCCTTTACATAAATTGATGACATTTTTTTTTTGCTTTATGACATTCATTTCTTCAGACGTCTAACTATTTGTTGACATGACGTGATTATAAAAAAAATTGTTTAAACCGAGTCTTCTCTGTTAAAACAAACATTGTATTCAATTTTTATGTGCATATTTGTGAACATTTTCATCTTTGATATGTACGAGCATTCTAAATGTCCGGAAAATATCAAAATATTAGAATTTTCCGACAAAGTATAATAAAAATCAAAATGAAAATACATGTAACTGGTCTAAATGCCAGACATTCTCTTACACCCAACTGTGCTCCAATTTCATGTTCTTTCATTGTTTCAAACTTTAATGCTATGACATAATCCTAAGTCCACCCACTTAAAAAATTCATCGTTCATGGCCGTGCAAAATGTTTAGTGATGGTCTTATCTTCACTTGGTGTACATGTATCTGTATGCGTTGTTTATATTTAAAAAATGTGAAAAATATATTCTAATGTCATGTGTATTTGTAGCAGACAAGGTCCTTTGTAGCAAATAGTGACTTCGGTTACCGCAGTCTGTTATATGTTAAAATATATATTTGTATATTGTTACATATGTGGAATCATTTAATTTCGTGGGGGCCAATTTTCATGGATTGTGGGTTTTTTTGCATATTCGTTGGGATGTATTTCGTGGATGCGTCAGCTTTTAGTTTCAGATGGTAAACTTAATTTTTCGTTGAGGATGTAAATTCGTGGGCGAGGGCTACCCACGAATACCCCTAAAATTGAGCCACCAAGAATTCTAATGATTCCACAGTATCTATTTACAATTAATTTATATATATGGTCAACTATCCAACTCTTTTTCATTGGTCAAAATACAAACACCGTGCATGGAAAAACCGATTAGATGAAAATCAAGATAATGAGAATTTACTAAAACATACCAAGAATGTGCTATCTTGCAGAGGAATGCAGAATTAAATTGCTGTGATTTTTTACGACTTTGATGACTTTCAAGGCTACTGAAATGAATCTTCAGCATCTCCTCTATGCATTTAAAAAAAAATATTTTGGCCTAAAAATTCCTCTGTAAACTGGTTCGTCTTACTAGCAGTACCGTGCCAGGCTTGACCTTATTTGTGCATGTAAATAAATGCCAATATTTTATGAATAAAGGAAAGCAATGAAAAATGATTGTTTGTGTGAATAAATCCAGAAGAAATTTAGCGTGATTCACCGCTGTTTAACATGATAGATATGATCGGCGCTGATTCCTTTTATGCATAAGTTCTGTATTTATCGGGGTGAAACGTTTTCTTTTGGTAGTGAAAATCAACATCCACTTAAAATGCACTATCAGGAATTTGCCAAGAAGTTCTGTTCCTGGTATCTTTGATTATATTGTAAATTGATTAATACTTTTGAGTACAAAACTTGATTATTTCTGAGAAGTAATTTATTAACCGTGATTGTCCAACGAGAACCCCCCTAATTTAGCTTCCAATGGCCCATTACTTGACTGAATTCCTATTGAAGAAAAACACCGGAATCTCGTTTCAACTTATGTCGAATCTAACGAGCTATATAATCCGAACAAGGAAAGAATATTTGTCATTCATAATCAAACTACTTAGAGTGTCAGTGAAAAACAAGATCACTTGTATTAACGACTTCCATGAAAAACAAAACAAAGAAAGATAGATTTTGGGTTTATTTTTTACACATTGTGTAGAATAACAGAGCGTCTCCATTGGACGCCTAAGGCCTAGGGATAAAGCCCTTTATCCGGGTTTTCCTGTTATCAAAAAGAGATCCCTCAATTACAGACAAGAAAACATTGATTTTTTTTTTCATATTTGATTATTTTTTAAGTGAACGAAAGGTTAGCTTTCATTATTGCTTGTGGGTTTGTTTACGTTTCGCTTCGCACTATTCGCAGAGTTATAATAGCTTGCTCTTAGTCAGATATTATCAATATTTGTATCAACACCTTTCTAGAGATATCCATGTTAATCTTTAGTCTTCTTTGAAACTACTCTAGAGACTATTTTAAATGTTTATATTTTTATAAATCTTTAACATGCGTCAATCAATCACAAAAGCTGCAGCTATCCATAGTCTCTCTCACAGTCTCTCTCTCTCTCTCTCTCTCTCTCTCTCTCTCTCTCTCTCTCTCTCTCTCTCTCTCTCTCTCTCTCTCTCTCTCTCTCTCTCTCAAACGAGAGCTCATTCTATCTCTTGGTTGAATAAGAAGACATGTTTTGTTTTGTTGTTGTATGCTGTTTCAATGTTACGGTTGCGACATTACAATTTTTTGACGCGCATTACGTATTTTTTCCTGCAATAAATGCAATTTTTATAGCTTATATCTAACAACAAAGAAAGAATATTTCGTGTTAATAACAATATAATTTTTTAAATACATGCATGGATAAAAAGTAAACAAAAGCATCATTGATCTATATACTGCATAGATGGAAGAGGTAACGCATCTGACATTTGACACTTTTCCATAGTTAGTGTGAAATGTAGTGGTTTATTGATTTTAATTAGTTTAAACTGGATCTATGCATAAGACACGCCATGTTGCAGATACGTTAATGAAACCGATTTGGTTTTCTCAATATAGTAATAAATACCTAATGGTGTAATATTATGATGGATTCAATGATAATCTTAGCGACAGATGGAATATTCAAGGGGAGTTCATCCCAAAGAAACTCCGTGAATAGTTTAACACAACAATATTCAATTAACTTCATTTTCCTCAGTCATTGCAAATTTCAAATCATAATATAAACTGAATGAAACGTTCGTAAGCAGAACAAGAAACGTACGTAGTGCTCAAACATGAGCAGATACGTAAAAGTACTGCGAGCAGATTGTAAGAAGTAAGGGTTTTTCCGAAGCCGGGATTTTGAGTTATTATGGCGGTTTAATGGTTAGCACGGATGAATTAGTCTCTTAGGATCCCCAGTCTATGTAGACTGTACTCCACAACTCTGGAGAGGAGAGTGAACCGCACGACGAACGTCCCGCTCCTCACGTGTTGACGATACTTAAACCTCGATCCAAGATTTATGTTTCTGTTGTAATGCTTTTCTTAATCACAGGACCTGAAGTGTTGGATAATATCCATGCAGTTTTATTACATCTAGGCACACTGCTTAGTACGCAACACCGGAAGTCAGGATACTGTGTTTCCTTTTCTCAGGAAAGCCCGAGAGTGTAATCAAAAGTAAATCAAGGTTAATGGTTACATTTTTCGCTAATTGACACTAATCAAGTTAATTAAACTCTAAGAGTTTGTTAAGTTTGGTTTATACAATCCCGGTGTATCGTTTCCTAGGTAACAGCTCTGTGATACCTTTATGCACGCAATGCGTGCGTCAACAACCGTCCCATTGACTGGGACTCGGAGTCTAGTCTAAATTTACTGCACCAAAAAGTACAGAGATTCAATGGATTTGGCATTATCCAATACCACCATGCCTCCAATTACAATCTTAACGCTGGCTTCTGAAAACATTTAATGCATCTGCCTTTGTTGTTATTAAGTTATAAAAAGCATCGCCTAGGCATTAAAAATCAATCTGAAAATTCACACAAAAATTATTTTATTTACTATTAACTAAAATACGTACTCGTGCCAATGTCTTCAGCGGGTATAGGATTCTAGTATGGGAACATTGTCTTAAAAACCATGGGTAACGGCATAGTACTTTCAAATACCAGTAAGTATTTAGGGTGTTTGGGGTCACAAACATAGAGAATGTCACTCGCAGTGTTTTCTTGCCACATGAGAAAGGGGTTTAATTAAGAAATATTTAATAACTTTCTTGAACCATCAACATACCTGCATCTTATATTCTGTAGACCATTCTAAAGTTTAAAGAAAAAAAGAGGAACTGATTATTGGGAATAGCGGGACCTGTATGCGCCAGTAACTTGTACTGCCTTTCCGACAGAGAAAATTTTTTAATTTGTTTATACGCTTATTGGAAAGGCCCATAAATTTGAAATTGGGGATTTCGAATTTCGAACTCTCACAGAAGAGATTCCATTTTTGAGGGAGGATTTAGTTTTTCTAGAAGAAATCTATTAATCATTCAAAACAAAATCCCAGGCATGATATGAAACTTGCAAACAACTAGTACATGTATGTTGCTTTTTCAAAATATATTTTATTGGAAATGAAATAAGGTCGACAAAAACCCCCTAAACACCTGTGTTAGCACTATGTGAGGCAGGTCTTGCTCTCCAGACCATCATTATAACAATTAAGGTGCAGAATGTAACAGATAATCAGTATGTATATTGACGAAAACTATAATTCTGCAAGCATACTTGCTGGGTAAAGGTGCAGATGGATGGCTACACTAGAGACGTTTACTCATTTTAGAAACAGTCGTTTATAAGAGATTGTTGTATAGAACATTAAGGCATAACGGAACAGAAGGTCAGGATGAATTAAAGCGTCGGTTCTACTTAATGATACATGTATATGCACTGCATTTCAAATTTTATTGAATAGGAAAATATGTAGTTGTAAATGAGTAATTAATGGATGCTTTAGATAGAATTGCAGCAAAACAGGCGGCCTTTCAGTTCAAGAGCTGTTTTCATGGGGCACCGAGATGCTATGTGACGCAGTTGTCACAAACAAAGATATACATTCTAATTGGTTATAACCGGGGGTAACTGATTCAGAGTTCATCTCCCTGAAATATTAAATATGAATGAGAAGACCTGTTCTTTAGAGGGGAAATCATTAAAGCTCAAATTAATGTCAAACAAAATATCAAGCAAGATTAGCGCGCGATGTAAATTATGCATATTTTAGGACTAATTAGATGTATTTCATGGACAAAGGATCCCATTATTGAATATCAAAATGCAGGAAATCATATGGTATTTTTTGGTATGGAAATTAGAAACTATTTCTTTGATCTTTGAATCAACATTAGCTGCGCCGACTTAATTCTAAACCGTATCTGGTTAGAAATCCGATTTCAAGATAACGACTCTTAAAATCATTCGAGGATCTCCTAAATCAAAGGACATCTAAATACATTTATAACTAAGTGCTACTTATATCCACAGAAGCGAGTCATGTTCCTAATTAGAAAATATCTTCTTAGCAGATATACACGACATAGTTTTATCAAATACTTCAAAATGGTTCGATTTGCATGTATCACAAAGGTTACAAACTGTATGCACACAATACATTTACACAAAAAGTGATCTTTTTGTTTTTGTAACCGAGTGTGTTATTACTAGGATTTGAAAATAAAGAGAGTTAAAATCGACGATAAAAGCCGTTCGTTGATGCGTGACAGCATGGGTATAAACACACCTGTTACGTTGCATGCATACACTTATTGAATTATTCAAAGCAATATGAGCTGGGTTTTTGTTTAAAGAGTACTAGTTTTATTTTGCTGATGACATGATAATTCTGCATGCAACCTCAATTAACCTTTATGATTAATACATGTATAATAAAATAAATCATTTTAAATTTCATCTGAAGAAATATTTCCTTACTATAAGAATACACATACATGCAAAGTAGCAAACTATTTTAGCACGGGACGACAACAATGTATCAGTAATTTTCCCATCAATCATGATCAGGGCCTCAATATCGCTTTTCCCACAAATCCATGTACCTAACTAACAGTAGTGTATCAGCCATTATCTTTTTCGTCGTTGTAATAGTAATTTAGGCCGATAATTTTCAATAATGAATTGAAAGATCTGACGTGAAAATTGCAACACATATTGCTTTAAATATAATGTATCGATATTTCTCTCGATTCATATTAATTAAATGCACATGATGTAAAGAATTATTCAAATCATTGCACATACATGTACGTATTTTGCAAAATATCTTATTACAAATTTGAATACGGAAATTTGTAAAGTAAGATAAATAACTCCTACACCAAATACTACCATAATAGGGTATCTGACCATTGTATCTTACAATATGGTAATGTAATAATACATCTCCGAAGATCTGTGCAGAAATGACCTCCACGGTCCATCTTTATGAAATACTTAAAAAGAAAGACAACTCTCATCAATCAAATGCCAGAGTTATTGGTATAAAAAATAAAAGAGTTTTTCCTAAAGACGAACAAGAATCGTCATACGGAAAATCGGAGATCTCACATATCACTTGCATTGTCCAAAAATTCATTCCGACAGACAAGAGCATTGTGACGTCATCGTCATGCATATTGCTTTGCTTTTTGCCAAATCTAAACCACACCAGCAGGATAAACGATATATATATATATATATATATTGTTTATTAAATAAATCGATAGATAATTGTATTAGTATGAGATTTATCATGGTTAATAGAGACACTTGTTCAAAACGCTTGAATATTACCGTGATGTAAGTTCACTATGACGTCACAATTACGAATGGAAACGACTGAGGTAAGAAATAGGGATTATTTCAGCTATTATGACAGATTTCTGGGGCAGGGTAGACACACTTAGGAGACATTTATCTTTTAATACAGGCGCGACAAGTGAATTTCTTTCTACTGTCAATCAGCACGCCCTATTGCAATATTTTTATTCAAATTTCACTGAACAAATCCCATTTGACTGACATGAAAATCTGTGTGAATGCAAAAGAACTGTGAACAAACACTGCATGTTGACAAGATGTCCTACTGGCTTAATGATATATCCGTCAGCATTGTATGGCGGTGGAACACCTATTTAGAAGGTGTTTTGTTATCTGAAATATATAGTTTAAATGTACACATAAACTCTTTTCCATTTTTCCCAGAGAGTGAAAGGATATGAAATACAGAGGTAAGATTTCGTGCTGATCAGAATAAATCAACTAACATTTTTAAAACATTTTTTCTTATAGTTTCATCTTCTTTGTATTAGTGTAGACTTGTAATATAAAAAGTTTGCTTTAACTAAATTTTAACAAGGTTTGCAATATTCAACGATTGTATTTTAAAAAAAATAAACTCTCAATAAGTTTCATGGACATTAAAGAAGTGATTGTCAATTGGATAAATACTAGCATAAGGTCTTGGGATTGGATGGGAGTGTGGCTCAGAAGTGAAATATAACAGATAGCAATTACAGAGAGGCATTACCTTAAGGTAATAGAAAAACTTAGACAAAATATCCAAATCCCATCAAATTTTCAAAAATACCTCTAGCATCATGTATATTTAGTGCATATATAAAAAGGTTAATAAAACTCAATCGATTAATTGTCTGTATCAGGTGATATGTTGTCATCTCAGAATTTAACATTGAAATAAACTGGGTTGTTACCTTTTCGTCATTAATTTGTTTTTAATTCATCTTTTACATGGGATGAATCAAGAAACTTGAACTGCAAATATACAGTACAGCTCACGAGTATCCCGACACCCACCGTGTAAAAAACACGGTGGAAAACGGTCTGTGTCGCACCGTGCACACGGTGTGACACCGTGTATGTGTATTGGAAAATTCAAGAAAAAGCACCGTGTCGCACCGTGGCTGCCTGTGTAACTCCGTGGCCACTGTGTTACTCCGTGGATATCGTTACCTGAGACGTTGATAGAAATAGCGTATGTTTAGAAATAAAGAAATTATGGCTAAACAACGGTTGAAACATATATATCCTTTTCATATTTAAAAAAAAAAAAGAATGTCGACTTAAGTTGCACGGACCCAGAAAATTGTCGAGGCTGTCAACGTGAAGGTAATTTTTTGTGATCTGAAAACTCGACGTAAATGGGAACCTTTTAATTCATTTGTTCTTAAATAAATAGAAATAAATTCACCAAAAATATTTAATAATCAATTAATATATAATCAAAATTCAAATCAATTTAATTCATCTTGGTTTTTTTCTTAACAAACGTGATGTTGTAACTGACGATCCTATTAAAATGTCGGGAGCTTATACGTCTTATTTCTGTTATCTGTAAACACTTTCAGATTTATTTATTAATTTACAGCCTTACCAATTAAGAATGAGAAATGAAAACATTTCAGATCATGTTTTTCTAAAAACATATGCTGTTGATGTGCTGTTACAGTAGTAAATAACAACCCCATATTACCGATGACTCGAATAATTTTGACTTCAGCTATTTACATGTATGTAGCAATAAATAAACAAAAATCACCTTTATATTATAGATTATAGATAAATACATGTACAAACTCTTGTTAAATTATATTCAAGCCTTGTACATGTATTAAAAATATACCCGCATTTCATAAAATAATTTTCAACTTTATTTCCGTATAGCTCGTAATGGCCTCGCGATTTCACATGAAAAAATCACTCGTGCGATGTACGGAAGCTGATCAGATACACAGCATTGTCTTTCATCTTCGGTTCTATACACAACAGGTGTTATTGTCTGTCTTGTTAGGTGTCATTGGAATTTACAACTAACTGTGTGTATATTTGGACGTCTGAACAGGTGTACTCGAGATGCCGTTATTCACACCTTTCCGCGAACACCTGTTTGGTAACTCATCACAACCCGTCGTGTGTATGGTCTGAATATATCTTACTTCTACTTTATTAGTTCAATGATTTTTCCTAATCTCTAACAAGCAAAAAAATTGTCTGTAGATATGTACATTAACAACTAAACGTAAGACTATCGGCGCGTTGATCCGGGGAACAATTCAGCAACTCTATAAATGCGGGAATTTCACAAAGTATTAACTTGCGATAAGAAATTAAATTATTTACCGGGTACACATACATGTATGTACAAAAAAAACCTGATTGATTAAAAAGATGAATGAGATAATACCAGTAACTTTTTGCAAGCATTTAGAATAAACACAACTTTATTGATGTGAAATAGCGTCGAAATTTTAACGAAAAATCTTATTACATCGTGAACTTTACAAACTTTTAGTCATTGTGTTGAAATCGTTATTAAAACCATGGATCTAAAATAAATGAATTAAATTTATACAAATAGAACTCTTATAATTCTAAAATGATTGCACAAAAGTACACAGAGAGAGAGAGAGAGAGAGAGAGAGAGAGAGAGAGAGAGAGAGAGAGAGAGAGAGAGAGAGAGAGAGATATTTTACAACGTAATATCCCAACCCTCATGCATGCAGTATAAGAATGAAGAAACTAAACATTTCAAACACTGAATACTTCATTGTTAAACATTTTTCTATTTTGTGGACTTAAAAAACAATAGAACGACATTTTTTCCATATCATGGAAGGAGCACGTGGTCTATCTCGCGGGCTGATTTGATTGACAGGGATAGCACGTGGACCCTGACTGCATATATTCTATTGCAAATTTTGGGAAAGGGGTTCAATATAATGGAAACTATAAATCTAACTTATTACACTGAATTACAAGTAAAATGTACTTAAATTAAACTCATACTGGTATTCTCTCTCTCTCTCTCTCTCTCTCTCTCTCTCTCTCTCTCTCTCTCTCTCTCTCTCTCTCTCTCTCTCATATGACGATCATTAAACAATCAAACAGTAATTAATGCAATACTGAGTAGTTTCTTGGAACACAAATAATTTCTAAACTCAAGTTGCTATAAAGATGAAATAAAAAATTATCAAGTATCAAGATCCACGGATTCTTAGCGCTATGAATATGTACCGTGCGGTACTACTATGTACATGGACAAGTACTTCACACATATGTATAAAAGAAAGAAAATTTGAAAATATATTAGATATAAAGCTGTTTAATTATATTATTTAGAGAAAGTACATTTGTTTTCAACAACCCGTTAGATTTGTTATCGTTGAATAGAGTATAAGTGAGAAAAGATCACAGTTATGGTTCTATGCACTATTGAAACTGCCAAACTACAGTAACTACGATTACTACTACGTTTAAAAATGGACTGAAACAAAAACTTATGGAACCGTTTATTTGAATTTTAAAAAGGAAAAGAAAGTGTTAGTGTTTTTATTGATCAAACCTTCATGTGGGGGATATCGATTTTTAATATTAACAAAAATCAACCGTGTCAATCGCATACGTCTGAAAATTGCGTGCATAAACATTCTATTTATTTCTATTTCTTTGTCTTTTTCTTTGATTCTCTTACGTACATCAATAAATATTTTATTCTTTATAAGTTTTATTCCTAAATCCTCCTTTTTTTTTTTACAGGTAAATACCGCGTGTTTCACAGTGTAACTGTCCGTGTTGCATCGCGTTGCACCGTGTCGCACCGTGTTTTTTCTCGTTTCGAGGCCGTAACAGAGAACAATAGATCAAAGGTACCGACACTTCCACGCTCAGCGTGGACTTTCAAACACGGTGGTCGGTGTTTTTGTCGGGATACTCGTGAGCTGTACTGTACATGTACATGTAACCGTTATTTCCCCATGCACTCCGTAGTGTCTTTTCCGTACAAAAATTATTATAGAAAATCAATTAATAAACCAATAATCTGAACTATATTATACGTTCTGCACCCCTTGTACCACTTATATGGTCTTGACAGATTGAATAAATTGAATTGGATTCAAATAAACACACTAAGTGGAAAAAAGAAAGATAAAAAAGAAAGAAAGAAACGACTGGTTTATTTCTGCCTTGGGTCACGGGATAACAGTATACGGTTTGCTTGGTCTCTATATAAATATAAAATAATGGGTTTTTACAAAAGTTGATTTAAACATTTGTTCGGCTTAACATTTAAATTCTATTGTTATCACAACACCCCGTTCATCAGTTCTTCACGCAATGTTCTACCACTGTTCATTGAGTTCTTTGAGAATTCAGTGAGAGACCGTGTTATGGGATAGAAGGATAGGGTAGGTCGGAAATGCTCTTCTAGTGAACAGGGGATATAGATGGTGGCCAGAGACAAACCATTGGACCGGTGTGGCAAATAGCGGTGATAGAATCAAAAGATTTGTCATGTGAACAATCTGATGACGTCGTTCCTTTGTGATGTCGTTTCTCGTGACGATCCCTATCTTGTTTTGTTTACACTAAACTGCCAACGCTTGTTACATAAGGTCTGAACGCTGTGGAGGTCTAGCAGATAAATAACAACACACAAGTGTTGGTGTGTTTCGATAATGTTATCCTCAAAGAACCCTTCGTTGCAGGGTTCGGTTAGATCTAACTTATCATCACCCAGACCAATGGTTCTGTCGTCCTCAAATCTATCGCCAAATAGAAATGGTATTGCTAGTCGAGAGAAAAGTGTCGTGAATGGGGATTCTTTAAGTAGAACAAAATCGAAACCGTAAGTAAAAATTGAATCATATGGGATGTACGTTTTTATTTATCTATTTTCATGTTTTTTTCAGACTTGTCAATGGCATATATAGACTGTCTGAAGAATTTTGCTTGACTGATGACATATTATTTTAGATTTAAAAAATCCCTTCAATTTCATGTCACCTCGATGTGAATTCTAATTAACGACATGTCGAAGCTTAATAATTTAGTGAATTTGTGAATTTTTCAGACAATCTTCTTCTGTGGGATTTGATATGCAGAAGGAATTGATGGACAGGCACGCCAAAATGCGGAAAAGGGATCAGATGGCCTACCAGCGCACCAAGAAGCTGTACCGAGTCGCTAAGGTTCAACTGGATGGCCAACTTAAAACACTCAATAAGCATTTCATGAGAGAAAGCAAAGAACTAGAGAGAGAAACAACTTTCATTGCAGATGAGGCTAAAAAGATAGAGGAAAGAAATCAAATTTCTAGTTTTCCATATGATTTTCACGCAAAAGAAAACCAATCTACAAAACTTCCGGTTCTGAATAAACCAACATTCCTAGCCCATTCTCCCCCATCAAAGAGCGACCTTTCGACGGGAGGTCAAGGTCAGTGTTTATATTGTAACGAAAACAGGTGCCACTTTTTCCCATGCTACCTCCCTGTTACCTATCATTCACTTGGAGTCATTCGGCGAGAGAAGAGCTTTTCTGTGCTGAAGAACTATGACAGTCTTCTCAGCAGATGTTCCAAAGTGCGTCCTCCAAGTCGTAAGTCGGTTTTAGATGAGCAAAGCGAGCAGGGACTGAATTTACCGACTCCGGGTGCTCGGATATCCGTGCAGGATCGAGAACGAGGCTTACAACAATTGGTGAAGGAAATGAAGGAACGGAACCGGAAAATGAAACCACGTGACTGGGCCACTAATTATGGACAGCCGCTGCCGAGGAGAATGTTACTTAAACCTGTCACTTATGTCTCCGATGCTGTAATGGAAGTTGATTGATGATAGTTTTATGTAAAATGTCTTTGAGTTTTATAGCATTTTTGTTTCATTGTGTATAATTCCCACGAGACACTGTATTTGTTTTAAGTTACAAGTATAGCTTAGGTAATAAATGTTTACAATACTATTATCCTAAACTTTGTAATGAAAACGATTACGGCACAAGAACTACCTCTGTAATCTTTTACTTGACGTGTCTATCATTCAGGTGTTGTAACATTTTAAACATTCATTGGTTCGTCTGCGATAGAGAGCGAGTCATTTGTACATAGATTGTGACAAATGTTCAAGGAATTCCTGTCAGTTCTTGCACAGCAGATGTTTCTATGAGACGGGGACTAAATCCATAGGTTGGTGTTTTAATTATTATGTGAAAATGTTGAACGTTTTTCAGAAATGGTGTAGTGTAGTTATATACACATTCTTTTATTGCGCTTGAATCAAAACAAATTATTTAGTTCAAATTTTCTAATAATAAAACAGTTGCTATTAAGAATCCAATTTCTTGAAGGTGATTTCGATATATATCAATCTAATTGATTGTATATCAATACACTTGTGTGCTTTAAGATATTCAGTAATTGTCTATTACATGTTTGGATATGTATGAAGTAACATTTTTTATAATATGTAGATTTTATCACGTTACTTTTAATATGGAAAACTAAAGTAAGTAGCTCTGCATGGAACAAGAACATTCTTTCATTTTGTTTTATTCAAATGATGATGGTTGTATGTACGTATATACAAGGTACATTTTACACTTTGACACGTGGTATCTAAAGTTATAGATGACCGGAATCCAAATGATGTGCCAATTCAATTAAAACCGGATATGAAGTAATGTTCAAATAAAGTTTGTCTTGAACGTCAGACTGGTATTGAAGTGCTTCTATTACGTACGGTACATCATTTCCGGCAAATCTCATAGCTTGAACATAATTAGTTCCATGTAGAACAGCATTGTTGGATTGGTCTGCGTGAAATATTGACGGAAGGGACAAAAACATCAGATTCGTAAAGAAATCCAACAAAATGTTGAAATTTTCAAATCAGTATGTGCGTTTTGATTTGTAACTAGAAGACTGGGACCCCAATTTAATAAGGTCTTTATTTGTTCAGCATGTAAGAGAATAAATTTGAAAAGCCGCAGTATATCATACCGAAAGGAACTTTTAAACGAACTATGCCACTTTGATGTATATTCTCCTTTTAAGTTCAAAGAAAATTTGCTGATAAAGGCTTATGGAAATTTCTTGAACATTTGTCACAATTATCAAAAACTGACGATAACTCAAATCGATTTCATGACTTCCATGACAACAAGTTCGATAAAGTAGTATATTGAAAGCTCCTATATACATTTTGATTGTATCTTATAGTTTATTTGCCTGTTGGAAATTTTTTGGCAACGTAATAACTCAATTTGTGTTTACCAAAAAAAAAAAAGAAAATGAGTTGACAATTATACGAAAAACCCACGTTCTACTCATCAGGGTCACGCCGCTTTTATTGTTTGTCATTTGTACAATTAGGTCATTTTATATATCCAAAAGACTTCTTTGTTAAGATAATATAAACACATTTATTACATACTTAGTAATAAATACAGGTTTTTGGCATACTAGTATGTGATACAGATGACATCACAAACCTCATATCGGCCTCCGGGGCTGATACAGGTTATCAGCCCTAGGGCTGATACGGATCCGTATCACATCCCTTGCGGAACTCCTCTGCCTTTTTTCCGTTTCGGCATTTGTGCATGTTTACAGATGAAAAATGAAACATTTCTTGCAGTCGACATTTTTAAATGCAGTTAAAAATTCAGTTTTGGAGCATTTAATTTGAAAAACATGTGGAAATTCCGGTTCTGTAGCTACATGTTGGTAAAACAATAAGATCTCATATTTTTCAGGCACGTAGCATCGTTTTTGAAAGTGGGGGGGGGGCCAGACTCATTAAAAAATCTTGACAAGCAAAAAAAAAAAAAAAAAAAAAAAAAAAAGAAGGTAAATTTAAGGTTTTCAAGAATCTTCAAAATCCTAATCCGTGGGGGGTGGGGGGGGGAGGGCTGGCGTAGTATATAACTTCAATTTCACTCCTTATTTCCTTATTTTCATATCAATTTTTTACATACTCCCAAAAAAGGGGGGGGGCAACTCCATGATAATTCAATTTTTTATATGTATATTTTAAAAAAATTGTTGCTGAGAGAAAAAGTGGGGGGGGGCCAGGCCCCCCCCCCCTGGCCCCCCTGATGCTACGTGCCTGTTTTTATTTAATACATGTACAGACTACTTTCAAATAATATTTAAAATCAATTTGTTCAAGTTGATGCCTTTTTACATAATTTATTACTAAGTATGTAATAAATATAATAATAACTAGATCTCGTTACGAGTAACGATAAGGTCTTCCGCCCGATTTTGTTTTCATATGATACGATGAAATATCGATATTCTCTGCCAAATCTGCGATCTTGGTGAATCTAGGTTTTTTGTCTCGAGACCGAAAACGGACGAACAAAAGAGGTTTATGAAAATAAAAGCTAGGTTTTTTTTATACATTTGTTTAGTGTACACCACTGTTAATCATGGAAGATGAAACACCAAAGATAATCAGTTAAACTTGTGAAAAAAATAAATTGTTTGAACTCTTCTGGTGAGTACCGGAAGTGACGGTTGACAAAAGAAAACCCGTTAAATATATCTTCAATCGATTGTCTATCATTTATAAAAGTTTGTGTCTCAATCACTTACAGTGACTAAAATCTCGCTGGTATCAATTTTGTAAAAAGGCTAGGTACCAAAGATATTTGAAATCTTGATTGTTTTCAAGTTATCTGTAATACAGTTTACAAGTGTCTTGGCCCCTCATTTAAGGGGCCAGTCCCTTTTTCTTGAGTTCAATCGAAAGGTCTCACGAATACTAACATTTTTTGTTCTTACACCCAAATTGTTGTTCATTTTTGAGATACAAATGATTGAATATTTTAGGGGCCAGCCCTCTAGATCCTTAATGGGGACATACTTTAGAGTTTTGATTAGTGGAATCGATTAGAATCATCAATGCAAACATTTTCTTTTCTACATTGCCTAACAAAATATGTCTCCTTCTCAAGATATATTGCATCAAAGTTTAAGTACTTTGGCCCCTTAAAATCCCTAATTACGTCATAAATGGGTGTGAAAATGATTTTACCTGATAAATATTGCTATAATCAACAACTTTGCTTCTATCTTGCATTACAAAATTTTGATCGTTTTTAAGTTATTTGTAATAGAGTTTACGAGTGTCTTGGCCCCTAATTTAAGGGGCCAGCCCCTTTTTCTTGATTTTGTTGGAAAGAACGTTTAATTATCAACTACTTTTGTTATATATGTCTTAACAAAATACCAACTGATAAAAAGATACAGATGAAAACGTATGAAAATTTTGAATGAAAATTCGTACTCAATTTTCGAGCCCAGGCGAGCTCCAAGAAATGGCGCCACTGGCGTAAAACAACATAATAGTGCACAACTTCAAACTATAGACTACCTATCCTGAAAATTTCATAGTCATATCTCTGATAGTTTCTGAGATCAGCTCTGCACAAAATAGGTCGTGAAAATGTGCAAAATGGCCGATATATCGGTACCGGAAGTGACGACAGAAAAAATCTAAAAAAAAGTATGAAGTTTACATCAAGTCCCATCTTCTGTGAAAAAATGATTGAAATCGGTCGAATAGTTTTCGAGAAATCGCGTGCACAAAATTTGTGGAAAAAAATAATAAGAAGAAGAAATCGTACGAAAACTATAAGGTCTTCCGTTGGAAACGGAAGACCTTAAATACCCTTTTTCCATATCACAGCCTGTATCAGCCCTCGACCAATATCATCCCTCGGGCCTTCGGCCCTCGGGCTGCTATTGGAGTCTTGGGCTGATACAGGCTGTGATATGGAAAAGGGTATGTATTAATCTCTATGTACTAGTATTTAACGCTCACTTCGCTTAGAAAACAAATCTTGTATTATATAATATACATGAAGTAGTATGAAACGATTGAAACAAATCTTTTATTTGTAACATCGAAAAGTTTTTAAAATAAACTTATTAAAGTTGACACATGTATCGATACATGTATTATTAGTCTTGTACGAGTATATTTTACACTGCCACTTCAAACTATTTATCTCGAAAATATAAACAGCTTTGTGTACATCAACTGATATTTTTAAAAACCTGTTCTAAAATGATATGAATGATCAATATAATACATGGCATTTGAAGTCAGTGATCAGAATCCAACGACAGGTGCTACTGGACTATGTGAAAGTTCTATTAAAACCGGATATGACGTAATGGTCAAAGTCAGTTTGCCTTGAATATCAGACTGGTACTGAAGGGGTTCTGTTACGTAGGGTACATTAGTTCCGGTAAATCTCACAGCGTGAACAGGATTAGTTCCATGTGGAAACACGTAGAACAACGGAGTAGATCCGCCATCTTCGAGAGCTTCCGGTTTCCACAATATCATATACTTGGCTCCCCTAACTTTAACCTCCTCATCGAATAGCTTCTGATTGTGCACTTTTTCGCCAAACAGATAAATGTAGCTCTCTTGACTCTCATTCAGGGCGTACTGGAAATAATAGTCGCCGAGAAAATCAAGTAAAGCTTTGAAGGCGTGGAACACAGGACGCTTGATGAAGCCAGTTGTTGGTGATCCGGTCAAACCACTTCTGCAATAAAGATGGTCACATTGTGTATTGGCATAGAAAAACCAAGTGACCCTGTCTACAGCATTCCTAGACAAAATTAAAAGTCCCCTCAGTCCGTAGATAGCTTGTGCAGTCTCCGTAACACACTCCGGGAATGTACATGCTTCGGTCCCTGATGGCGCGTCCCACCCCCATTCCGTCACCCACACCGAATGAGAGGGGAGGTTAACATCCTTCCATCTCATCATGTTTGTTAAGCTGTTGAAGGAGGACTCGGGGTGTTCAGGATGTACCCCAATCCTTGCCCCTGAATAACTAGAGACATAGCTGTAGGTATGGAAATTAATGACACTCACGTTGTTAGCTATTGGAGCGTCTATACGAGTTCCTATATAATTACTCGAAGATCTCTTTTCATGGGCTTGAAATGCTCCAGGGAGAATTTTAATTTGGGAGTCTACGCTTCTTATTCCTGCAGACATGCTTCGAAGAAGGTCTTTATAAAACGCTGCATCGTAAGACCAAGGTTCGTTTCCCACTTCCACTGCGTCGACTAAATTATTCCCGACCGCAGAACCAAAATGCTTTGCGAATTCTTTCCCGTAGTTAAAAGCAGAAGCATTTAGGTTATCCCATCTTGATTGCTGGAAATTTGAGAATTGGACGGATACATCAACCTTTAGGTTAGCAGTTTTCCAGGCTCTGTACTCTGTGTCCCAGTTCAACCATGACTTGGCATTCGTTCCCCTGCCTTCTCCCATTTCAGAATATTCTGGGTCATTGTCGGGATCCAGGACGTCCCAGTCCATATTGTGGTAGTTCCTGGCGTGAGAAGCCACTGCGTTGTAGAGTGTCGGTCCCTCCCCTTGTTGTAGTGATGAACTGTACTTGTTATTCCCCCAGCCCCAGATTCCGTTGACTCCCAGCAGAGATCGCATGGTATATTGTTGAGGTTTGGGTGGTATTTTTGCTCCCCAAATTGAATTTTCATCCCATGCATCCACTTCCCAAAGATAAACTTTGTTATAAGATTTCGGATAAAGATGATATTCAAAAGCGATGAAACGACCTCTGGTCAGCGATGAGAGACGCGTGACAACGGCATTAACGGCATTTGGGTCTAAATCTACCGATATCCAGGAATTTCCGAATTCGGAAATCTTTAATTTTAAGGCAGAGGCTGTGTTATGTCCAGCCCAATGTCGTGATCGAATTGTTTGTATCATACGTGTCTCCCCGAGATCCAGTGTCAGTTTGGCGATGCATCCCTTGCTCCCAAGAGCAGCAACTTCCTTGATTTGAAATTGTTGACTAGAATTAAACTCTACCCTAGCGACAACGTAAGAAATGTTGGTAAGCGAAATTTGTTTGTAGCTATCAGCGGATACAAGCAACCTTGTATCCCGCCGAATGTTGTTACTGTCAAACAAAGACATCTTGGTAGTACCGTGATTGTATATACCCCAGACAGTGAGAAACATCAACACGTCGGGTTGAGGTAGACTAATCACTAACTTGGCCTCGGAGGAATCTTGTCCGGGGTTAATTGTAGCTACAGTGTAAGATGGGTTGCCATCAGTCGCTTTGTAAATATCGGGACTATTTGACACCGAGCATAAATTGTTATTGTCACAAAGACCATGGAACAGGTTCAGTTCTGGGTCACCCACAAAGCCACTCGGCAGGCAGCTTCCGGAAACCCACATTGTGTTGTCGTTGTCATCCACTACTGATCTTGGATCAGATGTGCCGGAAGAGGACGATACGTTTACTATAACTCTCGGATACTTTGTCCATGACGTCACTATACCAGCATCCGGGTCCCATTGAACCGACTTTTGGGGTATTACTGTCACCACGGCAAGAAATATGAAGAGTGATTTTCCATTCCTGCAGGCCATGTCCGAATTCTGTAATAGAAAGGTTTCTTTCAAGGAGGAAATGAAGTTTTAATGTATCGATTAAGTTTTTAGTGAATTCGTTCTTGTATATCATATACATGTAGATCTTGGAAGAATCAAATACATGCATTAGTTTACAGGTGTGTTTCCATGTGCACGATACCATATTCCTCAATGTACGATTGATATTCATAGAGTATAGTCTATCCATTCCTTATATAAGTTACAATATGACACTTTTAATATCATCGCAACAAACTATTAAGAACTGGTATGTTGTTAAGATTCTTTGTAAAAAGAAATGGACCAAATAAGAAATTGATACACATTTATTTACGCCGATGTTATACGTGCTGGTACATTTGAATATAATAAAGTTACCTGTAATTCGAACTCTGTTCTCTTTTCTTGCAAAATAAGTCAGGTCAGCTAGATATACATGTACTTGGAAATGTTATCTAGAGCGACAGTTTCTTATAATAGTACGATTATAGTTAACAGTCACTCTCTTATATATACTCTCTAACTATGGGAATTCCATTGATGAATTGATGAATCAGACTACGTTAGGAAGTTTAATATTTTGAACCAGGATTTTGCTCAGGAGGTGCAGCATTTGAAAACAAAACATGTTTACTGGGCATCATCGAGGCGTGAATGCTTAATGTTCTTTTATATGCGTCATAACCACCGTCCGCAAAACACAGGGTTCATAAAGGGTCAATTATACTTACTTATTTTTTTCTAATTTGATTGACTTTAATATTTTCATCAAAACCTCATATTCCACATGAAATGATTGATTTGTACAACATACAATCCAGGAGAGGGAAACATGCGGTCTACATTAATGTTTTACTGTGCTTGTTCAGTCGACAGGATTTTATGCCAGCCTTGTAAGAATTTGACAAGCATGTCATTTAATTCGTTTAATGCTATCATCAGATGATAGCAAAATCTTTTCAAGGCTTCAGCTTATATCGCTAGTCTAATACAAGATTTACGTAACCCACTTTTACGTGAAAAGATTGTAGACTGAATAGAAAGCAGAACATTCACACATTCATATATGAAGGAAATAACATTTAAAAATGTAAATTGACAACGCTAAAGGCAATGAAAAGATCGGAGTTTTCATACAATTTCAATTGTGTTGTGCATTGATCCTTTCAGTTGGGTACAATGGTAGTAAATGTTCTTTTTCACTCTTGGTGCAGCAAGAACAAAAGTCTTTGCAGTTAGAAACGGACACGTGTGAAGTCGGTGCCAGTGCTTCATTTCAACAATGAATAGACCTGAAGGTGTTTTTTTTCAACTGGCATAAAACGGGGATAATGGCAAAGAAAAAGCATCCGTTACTTCAGTCAGTGTAAACCTTGCATGATTAAGATTCCTGTTGAATTGTGACTTAATTAAGGTAAGTTATTTATCCTAAAAGACTCATGCACATGTATGTGATTAAGAAATATGTATACAGTCGATGAAATATGACTGTTTTGAATATATGTCATCATCGCTACCCAAGGGTTTACGATCCAATCTTCTCTTCCATAACTCTTGGTTGGCGAAGATGCATACATGCATACATTTATATATATATATATATATATATATATATATATATATATATATATATATATATATATATATATATATATATATATATATATATATATATATATATATATATATATATATATATATATATATATATATATACACACACACACAGGTAGTTATAGTTCGTATTTTGGTATACATGTATTTATACATGGCAATGTACGGTTTTCCGTTTCTTTATCATATTTACTTGCAGAACTGGTCAATTTGAAATCAGAGAAAATTTGTTACATTTGAAAGGATTCTTACAAACATTACTGAACTTTCACAGACAATAGTTTAAATAGTGATATGCATCGATGCAATGATTTACACGCTGCATATAACCTTTCATTATGTTCTGCTATATCAGCCTAAACGGAAAGATCAAACAGTTTTGATGCCAGAAGTCCGATTATTTAAAAGCAACAAAAACATTTATAAGTTCAATGCATTTGTCTTTCATGAAGCTCTATAAGACAGTGCATTGTAAATAGACCATTGGCAGGAGATTTCACTTCTTTACAATTTCCTTCTCTCATTAAAAAGCTTTTACGATACCCAAAATGTATGTATATGACGGGAAATCGTTTTCTGTTATCGTGGGACCATTGTAGGGTGGTGGGGGTCTTTGATCAGGTGTAATGCAGCAATCTGGCATAAAATATTATATAAATAGTGCCTGTTTGGGAGGGTAACAGTTGAAATTGACACCCCGAGAAAACCATTGTCAACCGACGCGAAGCGGAGGTTGACAATGGTTTTCGAGGGGTGTCAATTTCAACTGTTATCCTCCCAAACAGGCACTATTTATTTTGTTATACTGAATGCCTTTTTAAAAATTTTTAAGAAAATTTTACTGCTTTTATATAGGAATATCGTGAATTCTACAGCAAACCGTACGCGCATAATTTTCGCGCATGTAACATTTTTTAATGTTACCCGTTGCCAATCGGTTGCTAACGCTGAGGGTAATATAAAATATTATTAACTGCGTCTTAACCAAGCAGATTTCAGTATTTAACATGAAAGTATAACAAAATATATTCTGCCATAAAATCCAATTTATTATTGCACTCCGCTCGAATGTTACATTGGTTTTGGATAGATCATGGAGCACTTTCGTGACTACACATGAATGCAACTATATACAGTATGTATTCATGTATGTCTACGTCTATGCGTAAAGGAATAAAATATTCGATTGGTACTCGCTCTGTAACTTTTATCACTAATCATACCGTCATCATAGAGGGGAAAGTACATGTACATATATTGCATCCAATTCTGTAATACCTAAAACAATGAGTTCATGCTAAATTAAATCTACAGCCAGGTCCACCCGTCATCGGTCGGTTCGACTGCTATCCTGGAACGTCCTCGAGGTGATAAGTCAGCAATGATTGGCCATATCAATACCCGTCTGTAGATGGCTTCCAGCTCTGCACTGCTCTTTTCCACCATAACCAGCATGATGTTGACAGTCTCTGTATTCCAGCTTTTCTTCCTTTCCCCTTAATTCCCAGGCCTGTTACTGCTCTCCACGTAGACTGGGCTGGGATCCTCTGTAGCACATCTCCACTGGGAAAATCCATGCACTCCATCCTTTGCTGCGGTTGTCGTCTGCCAGATCTTGATACTTTAATTTCTGTCTCTGGTAGGCCACCTCGCATCTGTCTTCCAATGAGACCGCTAGCTCCACCATTATTATCTTTTTGCCTTCCTGGGACCATAATACGATGTCAGGACGGAGATTGGTGTGGATAACATCTAGAAATACCAGCCGTGGTCCGAGGTCTGCCTGCATCTCCCATGCTGTAGCTCCTCTGTTCTGAGGGTTGCTTGGCTGTTGTTGGATCGTCTTCCTTCACAAGTTGATAAATTTACTGTCCCTTTTCTTCCCTCTCTTCTTCTTCAGTTCCATTCTGTAGAATATACAGTAAACATGTGTATATAGTATTGCTTTGAAGTCCATTTAAGACCTGTCAAAAATATTTTAGAATATTCAAATTCATGAATTTAATTGTATAAATCTATATAACAAATCTAATTTAATTTTGTTTGATTTAACAAATTTTAGAATATTTTTTTAAAAAATTCATCAAATATTTTTAATTTAGTGAATTTTACTAACTTTTCATAATCAGTTTATAAATTAGTTTAAAAAAGATGTTAATATAAACAATAAAATGCTTTCTTTGATGATTCATGCGGGTTATGAAGGTAGCGATCATTGCAGGAAAAATTTACATAACCCGTTAACGCGGGATGAACGCGGGTTATGTATTTTTCCTGCAATGATGCTACCTTCATATCCCTAATAAATCACTAAAGAAAGCATTTTATTGTTTATATATACATGTACCGGTTCTCTCAGACATTTATTTTTAAGGTTTTTTATCGCATCAAGGAAAGTCCCGTGTAGACGTTAATATTTTCCTTTTTTCAAAAATAAAATCTTGTTTTAAGTTTCTTTCAGACGTATATATCTGGTGGCACCCAGTTTTCTTCAATTCGTAAAATTGCGAAGGGATATACAATATTAATTTTAATAATAAAGATTTGGATCAGAGAGAGGAGCCAAAGAAACTTATACATGTAGCAATATTACTTTTTAAAATTAGTGTTTTTGATCAAGAAATACATGCAGCATATATATATTTTTATATTGTTTATAAAATCAGTTAAACATCAGAATGGGTATATATTTGCATTCTTTGAAGTTGAAATAATTTATTCAATGAGGATATGTGATTCGGAAATTTTCATAGAATGTCAAATTCCGGAAATAGTAAATCTATCCGTACTAAACTTAAAATTAAAATTTCCCACAATGCAGTGTCAGTTTACACAGGATTCAAGATGGAGGGGGATGGAGATAATGATAAGATTCCAGAAATTAAATATCACAGAAGACTGGATAGATCGCCAGAAAAGGTTTTGAAATTAATGAATGAGTACGATAAGAAGTTAATCAGTGAGTTCCGTCGGGCGAAGGAGAATGCTCGACATAAATTAGTGGATTTACAAGATGAGATCGATGACAGGTGCGTGTTTACATTGGGTGTCAGTGACATGTATCAGCACATAAAGGTTACAATTGTAATCAAACCACCGTCATACAGAATTCATTGTCAGTCCTTTACCTTGTGTACTTTCAATCACTGGGGTTGCTTTATGCATAGTAGCCAGCTGCTAGCTGTCTGATCAGTGACCTGGTGACCATCTTTAGCATCTGACCATCATACTACACTTTGCAGATTTCAGAATGTCCCCATAGAACATGTCCCCTTTTCTGCCAATTATTTTATTCAAAAATTCCTTAACAATTACATTCTCTTGAATATGAAAAAGTTATCTGGTTATCTTAAACAGTTGTTCAAGAATATAACAGTCAAATGTATTTTTTCGGTAATTTCCTCTTCTAAATCCATATTTACAATATGATTGAGAATATCTTTTTGGATCATCACCTCTACTGAGAGTGTATGGTTTCATTTTTATGATCAAAACCATTTGGTAACTTTTTCCCAAAATGAATATCAAGGTTTAAACGACGTTCAATATATGGAAAAAATCCATGATATTTCATTTGAAATGTTTCCTCTAAGGCATCAGGTCAAAGGACTCAGACAACATGAAAAATCTATGGCCAGTCAGGATTTTGTTTGGCATAAAACACAATAGCACAGGATTATGTGCAAAAATTGGGGAAGGTGACATGTTCTGAAAACATCCAAGCGAAATGCTGTCAGTTATTTGCATCATAACTTTGTAAACTTTTTGATTTGTCAATTTCTGCAGGTAAAAAGAGTGGAAATATCTAAGAGGAAATCTTGGCCTTTTTTTCTTTACAATAATTGATTGTAGTATAAGTTTTATTCATTGATTGTTATATGTATATGATTTCAAGCAGGGTTTGCATAATTATACGGAAATAACATAAAACATGTCAATAATTTGATATTTAATATATATTTCAGTTGCTGAAAATTATATAAATACATATAAGTACTAATCAGGTATCATTCATGGAGTATTATGAGGTGAAAGTCATATAGTCAGGGTGTGATAAATCTATCAGAAAGCGCACATACACATATGATGTTGTGCATTAAAATAAGAACAGTCTATGTATGTGGATTCTTCTTTCATAAACTCTTAAGACTAGTCTACTTTCAAAATAAGGAAAGCTTGACAAGCATACATGTAGCTACAAATTCATCAGAATAATTGAGTGAGTCTCCAGATCAATACTGTTCTGATTTCAGTGCTAGGTTACTGTAGTTCACATGCAACATCTGTAGGGTATTGATCACTTGGGCCTCAGATTAAATTTGCCAGAGTGAAATTCTATAAGGGTTATTATTATTCAATTCTCTATATTAATTGATAAATCGGTAGTTTTACTCCTAATGCATACCGGTAATTCTGGTAAGACTGTTGATTTGATAGTACAGTAGTACTGGTACTAAGTTATTGAAATTTTGAAAATGGTATGAATTTTTTTATTGATTTTCATCATTCTGAGACAGCTAGGGAATGAATATGTATAGTTAAACTTTAATACATATGTTACATACAGTAATATTGCTTTTATTGTAATTTTTTGTTTTTTTAAAATTTTTTTACTCATGTAATTACTCAGTATCAAGCAAATATACCCGTAATCTGGGTTATAAATTAAGAATTTTAAAAGAATAGTTATCAATATTCTTGCTGTAATTCTGTGAAATATATATTAATTATTTGACATAACAATTTTAATGCATTCAAATGCTGTTATTGGACATGTATTACATGTGGTCCTGATGATTATTAAACATGAGAGATAGATGTTCAAACAAGAAACATTGGTCAATCCACCATTAGAAAGTCATTACAGTAGTTATGTCATAAATGTAATCTCTTACCCATACTTGCCAAAGGAGAGCAATCAATTGAGTAAATTTTTTAGATGAACATGTATGAGTATTTTTGATTTACAGTATAAAAGTCACATCCTTAGCTAGTATTTTAAATGTTTACATTATTGTTCGGAGGAAAATATAAATGGCAAATATATTCATTGAAATTATTCCTGAATTGCAATTTGAATTTAATTTTTTATTTATAAAGTTTATATCCTAGTTTGTGGTTCTGGTGTCTGAAGTCTCTTAAGCAGTTTTTCATAAAAGGGAGACAATGATCAGATTCCAAAACTTTCATGATTTCCAAATGATTGATGGGTTGAAAGTTATTCTGCATTAAATGCATATACTTATAGTCTAGTACATGTAGATGCGTTAGATACAAAGGAATCTTACAGCTTTAAAGGTTTAAATGTTAGCTGTTTAAAGCATTGGATTATGTGATTGATCTATTGCATGTACTACCAGTACTATGTTATTGCAGCCTAAATCCAGTTGATTGCATTAATTCATAATCTTGTATAATCCTCTAGGAACTTCAACTTCTTCTATTAAATGATTATTCCATAGCAGTTTAAATTTTGTTACCCCATTTACTCTGTTAACAGCTTGCATTGAAAACTTAAATCCCCTCAGCTCGGGCATTAACTTCACAATGCAAAATTATCAAAAGCTAGATTAAATCTAAAGTCCTTTATTTAATGAAAAGAAAACAAGTTACGTTCAGGTGCTGCATTACATTTACTTACACTCAGATTGTGTACTGCCCTGACTGAACTTGTGTTTGGATGTTCTGGTCTCCTTCGAGGTTTGTAGAAAGAAAGTGAATATTTAAAACATGTCATTTAGCATTCATTGACAAGTACTATGTTAGATATATAATGCACATTTTTGATTTGTTTTACCTTGATTAATCTCCCATTATGGCAGTTACTGTGAACCAGATTTTATTCGCAACCTTTTTTTCACAATTTGGTTCCGTTCGTGGCAACTTATTTTCATGACCAAGCAACCTTATCAACATCTGTGTTGTTATTACATGTACAAGCTTTTGACAATAAGTGGTTCATGGTGAGAAATATTCGCTGCACAAACCTCACAAAAATTTCTCCCATTCGAATAATAAAAGTTGGTTTACAGAATGCTGGTCATGTATCCCTACACATGCATGTTACTGTAGATTCCTTATTTTACCTGAGTACTTAATTCCATGATTTGATGGTTTTCCATCAAATCGCAAGAACATAGAATGGGAAATGCCGAAATTTTATCATACTTTCATGTAGTTTACACATGTCGAAAATTAAAAGCAAGATTTTAAAATTCGCAAGACAGGCTTCTTGTGGTTTTACACGAATATTTATTCCTTGCGTTAATTAGGAATTTACAGTACATACTGTATCAATTTCTGGGTTTCTTGTATTGTTTATTAGGATTTTATCATTCTCTGTGTTTTACATTTATTAGTAATAAATAAATTTCAATTTTAAATGCACTTCCTGAAAATAATACGCCAATGTGAAATCATTGATGTTGTAGTTCATAACCCAATGAATCTTCAAAATTGAAATTCATTTCTTATATATATACATTCATTCCTTGAAATTACATTTTAGGAAGTCATATCATTTATGATATGAATATAACCATGTTTTTATTGGGTGGAATATTGTATCCGAGTCAACAACCAGGCATAGCTTGTGCATTATATAACAACAAACTCTGAAGGCCACCGACATATTTAGTCACCCATAATCGATGCAGTACTGCAGAAGTATATATTTCAGAAAGGCTAAAATATCGAGATTGTGTTGTAGGGACAAGGTGATAGAGCAGGAAAGACAACTCCGTCAAGCAGCCGAAGAGAGACTTCAGTCTCATCTTACAGACCTGTACAACAACCCAGAAGTCAACAGAGAGCTGAGGGAGCGCCTCCCACGGGCCGGCAAGTCTGACCCCCTGGACACCAGCCTGACCATCAATGACAACAGTGTAGAGGAGGGGTCAGTTGTTGACAGAATGGAGAAAACTCAGGACACTCCCAAACAGAGGTGAGATGGGTGAAGACAAAAAAAGATACAAACAAGTAAACAAATGGAAGGGCATAGAAAATTAAAGAAACCAGCAAAGAAGAAAAAAAATAGAAGTATTTGTCTCAGTTTTTTTTAGCCCATTCATTAATTTTTTTTTATTCTTATCTTTTATCTGTCTTTACCAGGCCAAATCTAAAATTAAGAGAATACAGTTTGAAATGTGGACAGATATATTCTGTCAGGGAGCTTGTTTATTATACAGGAGTTCTAAAACATTCCTGATTGATTTGCCATCAGAGAGTGGTGTGACAGTAAGAGACAGTAATACTGCCGATCATTGCCCCCCTTGTCTGGTGTCAGACCTTGTCAGTAAACCATAATCCATTGTGACATTACATAGACAGCTCACAGAAGTGTACTCCAAAACAGAGTTATCTTTCTTTAGCCAGACAGTGTGTTATCATGCCTAATTTATGTGTCGGTGCAATACATTATGTTTTAAAAGGGTTTGTAATTAATGTTTCTTCTTTTTTACACACGGGATGAATTACTTGTTGATGTTTTTTTTAATACATGTAGCAGGTAGTATTGTAACTGACATAGTGGCACCCTCTATTCCTTTTCAATTAAAGATATATATTTATTATGAGATATAGCAAAAATAGGCAAAATATCTAAAAAGATAAGAGTTTTCTAAAAAAAAAAAAGTACATTATTAAATGGAATACACGTATTAGTAAAATTTAAATTGCGCATTCAACTGTAATAAAATATATGGCTAAATTTTAACTTACAATTTACCTACCTGAATCAAGTGTCACAACAAAACTGAGTTGTTTCTCTTGGTACACAATTATGTCTTTATTGAGCGACAAAATAAAGTCAATGTGTTGGAAATCCCTGTAACAAGCTTGCCCTATTGAAATAATTCTGACACTTTGCTTCAAATTACACCCTGTTTTGATGATTGATAAAACTAGTGCAAATGGTTAAATGCATTTACAGTATATATGGGGCACTAAGCACTTATTTAGACTTTTCACTATTGGCAGAAACTGAATACTCAGAGAAATTGCAGTCACATAGCTGATTTATCTATTACTGAACATTATGTTATCTCCGTGCCATTATTAAGAAGTTGTTTCCGGAATTTGTATGACCATTATGTAGTGACGCTTAGGCTGGATCTAAAATGATGCTAAATTGGAAATAATGTACTTTTTAACTCTTAAGCAACTTCAGATTGTCAAGGATAATAAAGCTATTGTGGCGAGTATCAGATGAAGATCTTGCTTTTAAATGCTTTGCCATCATTATGGTATTGCAAGGTTTAAATGGAGATGATCTCCTATAGAAAATTCCACATCGATTTATATCAGCGCAGACGTGTTTGATTAATTTTTGCTGTTCTGAAAGCAAGATAAAAAGAGCTATTGATAGATGGAAAATGATGAAAAAAATATGCCCAGTATTTAAAAAAGAAAAAAACTTCGAAGGACAATGGGCCTATGGGACGGGTGTGAATGCTGGTTGGGTAAATTCTGTGACACACATCCCCTTTCATTCATACAAACTAAAGTGTTTCTGTAAAACCCAGCAAGATTGCATTAGATTCTTTCTGTATTATGTGAATTGCAATTCTGTCTTTGTGACCAGTCATTGTTATAATAGTCAGTTGGGAGATCTTTTCATGTTGAATTTGTTTAGTTTTTAAAGTACATGTAATTATTGAAAACTTTATAGAATGGTGGGTGGAATGTGAAGTTACTCATTTTATTAATTAAATTTGAGTTTTTATGGTTGAAGCTTTATTTAGAAACCATTGTTGTGGCTCATACATTTTCAAAATGAGAGAGAGAAAAGAGATAGAGGGGAGAGAGAGAGAGAGAGAGAGAGTATTATAAAAGATACATGAATACATGATGAACAGTTCTCTAATGCTCAATATGTATTTGTTTAGCTGCATGGTTTCGTTAGCCTCCTTCTCATTTGTATATGAACCATCCTCCTGTTTCATCAGAGCTTGTCTTCTTTGAGAACCAAAGGTTCCCGAGTCTAAAACAATCATTTTGGTGGCGACTGATTGGCAACTATGCGCCAAACAAATTGATTACTAAGCCTCAGTATTAAATCCCCTTAGGTTAAACGTTTAGGAGAAACTGATCAAAATTTTGCAAATTATGTTAAGTCTGGTTCTTAGCCTGTCAGGAGCTTGCTTAAACGCAAACATGGGCTCTTTCTATTATATTGGATGAAATTTGTGCAATTCTGGTAAAGTCAATAGCGAGTAATTCTCTGCTGTTTGCTGAGGTGAATTTGTACCCATACCTTAATTAACTAAAGGAATAGACGGGAGAAATATGAGGGGATCTTCTTGGACAAAGTCCCTTTATCCCATCTGACAATGGGTTAAATAGAGTTTTCCTATTAAGACTGTTTTTCTATTCCAGCTGCTGAAAAAATTGCGAACAGAAGCAAAACAAATGATAAGATTTGGTCCAATCATTTGGACCTTATACATGATTGATGACCCCTTGGTATGAATGGTAGATGATGAACATCCTGAATTGATCGCAGCTAAACCTGCAGAGTAATAAATTCTATCACGATCTTTAATCAAAATTAATCAAGCATCATTTTTGCCAGTTCAGGAAAATTACATTAGAATTGTTATGTGAAATCTGTAATTTAATCTAATGTAGTGTAGTGATGAGAGTGGGGAATTTGCTATGGTATACAGGGAGGGAGCTACATGGCGGTGACCCATCATTACCCATTGATCAAGACTGAGCTTATCTTTCTCTCTCATCTTCATAATTCAGGTGTCTCACCTGACAGTGTATTTCCCAACGACAATGGATCAGGCTCTCTACCTGCTCAAGGTGAATACAACATTCGTAAAGGCTTTTTTTCTTTGGTTTTGCTAAGGTTGTTAATGTTCTGCAAAATACAAAACTACAAACTGCATACAAATCATTATTTGCATTTTCTAAATATGGGTAATATTACATAAGACCAAATCCTTTCTTTTGCAGGGTTCAATAATTATATCATTCCTAAAAAATATAGTGTCCTAGATGATAACTGTAACCATATTAGGTGATTTTTTTTTCCAAACTAATCAGTTAAGGTTTAATTTCTGAAAATAATAGAAGTTGGGTAAATTTTTAAATATATATTCCTGGTATTAAAGTCTTGAATGCTTGCTAGGTCCTTTTAATGTATCTTTAGCTTATTAGCTTGGTAGGATACGTGTAGAGCTAAGAACCAGCTATAATAGCCATGGAGCACGACTGCTACCGTAAGTTCCTTGTTGGTAATACAGGTAGTGGTGATACTCAATGGTGTTGATATTAGGACAACTAGTCAACATTTGTATCTGATGTTTGACCAGCAATCATCAGACATGAAAAAATATCTTAAGCAAATGTAATCATGATAAACTTCGGAACTGTAAACACATTGTTGACAGCATCACAGAGTATTTCAAACATGTTTAGTTCAATTTATCTCTGATTCTAGTTTACACAAAGTCAGGAGAATGCTTGAATTAACATTGATACAGTGTAATGTCAACAAGCATCTGATCAGCACTGATCATATTTGAGTTTTAGAGAGAATTTGCTTATTTTATCTTGTACAAATATTTTCCCATTCAACATAGACAAGCTACAGAGCTATAGCACAAGAGTAGGACAAATCACTGTTCTGGAAGAGATTGCTGTGCAAGTTTGTCAAACAAACTTTATTTTCTAACTGTTAGAATCAACTCCCAGCTCAGTAGCTAGCTCATTATAGAGGCCAACAATTTGATTACTGATGGCAAATATTGCCTTACTCTGCTGAGTTTTATACAGATCTGGTGTTCTTTCATTGACTGCGGTACTGGAAACTGAAGCTTTCCATTTTCTGGCTTTGTGTATATGCATTGTGTTGATGTGTTTGTACTATATTTCACTGCTGTTAGAGTGACTAATTTATCAACAAATTCTGACAGTGTTGGTATTCAGTCAGCCAGATAATGATGCCTTTTAAAATATTCTGTTCGATATATCATATTAATGTTTTGATCCCGCACATATAAAACCTGATCCCAACAATGCAAAACACTGGCAAAATAAACATGTATTTGATTTGGGATTCTTATGTGTATTTACTCTGGGAGATGTCAAACATAGATAGAGATTATCAGATATAATCTTGTTTGGAGCTGTCTTAATTAGTCTGAACTGTTGTATACATAAGATTATATCATGGTAATTTTACTGTCAAATTCAAACAGACCTGGATAGGGCATGAATGAAGTAGCGAGGCTATGGTGTGCAGTGAACATAACCTGTGTGTTTACTCTAATACAACAGCTCTTATGATACAGTTTTAATGTTTTGTCTTGTGTTAAAGGCCAAAAGGGGATGTTTAATGGCAGATAGAATTTGTTTTGTTTGCACATCATGAATATAACAAGCATTTGCTAACTGAAGCCACCAAAAAAGCAATCCCAGTAAATAAATAGTCAAGAGTTTATCATTCGTGCTTGAAGTTGGTTTGCAATTGTGAATGTACTTTGTTCACTTACGAAATCCTTTCAAACTGTTTCATAAATCTTTAAATTAAAACAAAAACTATTGCTCCACGTTTATCATAGATCTAATGTCTATTTCTTTTGTATAATCTTGCAACACATGGTGAATGACTGAATAATTATGAAGTTTTTTCATATTTATAGAACTTTATTGAAAACTTGTCAATTTTGAATGATACAAATGATTTTGTAGACGCTTTATAAGAAAAACAGGAAATATCCTTATTGACAATTTAATCTTTCAGCTCTGCTGCAGCTGTTGTCAATGGGGTGGACCTTTCAGATATTGAGAACCAGATTATTGCTGATAAGGAGAACCAGTCTGATAAGAAGAAGGAAGAGACACCCTCAGGTATCGTGTCAAAAAACAGCTATTGTTGTTAAAAACACAGAATAACAAAAAGTTTGATATACATGTAAATCAGATAGAAGGCCTTTGTTCTTCAAAGAAATTTATCATTGATTTGAAAAGAAAGTATTATTAATGTAACTTAAAGAAAACTCATTCTTTTTGCAGCTGCAGCAGCTTCAGAAACATCTCCATCAACCTCTTACAGGAGACCTCTGCCTTCCTCCTTTGCCAACTCTCCCACACAATCCTTCAGTCAAATTGGAAGCTATGCCCCCTCCTTCATTGCCCCACCCATGTACCTCAACCAGCCCTACCCTGCTGGCTATCTCAACCCCTCCTTGTTCTCCTACAACATGGGGTCCCCCAGAGGGCAGCCAATTAGGCCAACCTTTACCTCCAGTCTTCAACAGAACACCAGTGTACCAGTTGTAGAGGACAACTTTGCTCCTCAGAATTCAGCCACTGCCTCCAGTGAACAGGCGGACACTCCTTTAGAGGTGACAGATCTCAGCTCTAGTCCTCAGAAAGACGCCAAGCCATGTGATCAGCAGCCGTCCACTGGTGTGGGGTTCCAGACAGGGTACAGTCCTTTTGCTGCCTCTGCTTTAAGAAGTTCCTCATTCCTACCTCCTCACTCCTCCAATGTGCAATCCTCAATGACTGGCTATTTCCCTTCATTCTCACATGGCTATGGTCTCACTGCATCCAGTAATCCAGCTGACCAATCAAAACAGATAGCACTCCTCCTCTCAGAACTTGATGCTGCAAAGGCACAAAACAAAAAGGTAAGTCTGCTATTCTTACATTGAATGTTTCACTGCTGAATATCATCTTTAATAGGATTTTTTTTTAATTCAGAATAAGGATTTGATACTTATTATATGCTTGATTACAGAGAAACTGGATAAAAAGGATTTAAAGTGTTTCTTATTTTCTTATTCTTTTATTTTAGTTAGCAGAGAAGCTAGCCCAAGTGGAACATGACTTGGAGTCATCCAGACTGAGGCTGAAGACCAAAGAGGTCAATGTCAAGGGCAGCACTGAAGCATCGGCTGCAGCAGGTGAGGGGTCAAGGTTGTTTGTGGGCACATGAAAGGTTATTAGTAAATTGTAGAGATTTGTCATGGAAATGGTGAGCAGATTTAGTCAGTGTTAGGTTGAGTAGAGACTGTTATGAAGGACATTTGTAGCTTAAATAATATTTTAATTTTTCACAATTATTGATTAACTGATTCATCATTTCTTTCTCTCTCCCCTTTCTCTTCAGCTTATGTCTTCATTTAGGACATTCTCAATAATTGTCTAAGAAATTTTCCTTGGTTGCTTTTTGTATTAAAGAAAAATAAGACACATACTGATACATTTTCTAAACACTTTTTTTAGATAATAAAATTTGTCAAATACTTTATATTCCACAATCCCATTGTCTATTAACATAGCATATAACTAAAGTGTTAGATTGCCATACGTTTTAGTAAGACTGGAATGTTAAAACTTGAAAAAAAAAAAAAAAATTGTAAAATGCATCTAATGATCAAATATTATAAATTTTTGAAAAAGTAAAATGGTGGTCGTGTTTTGTGTGTGATGTTCTTTCATCAGTATTGATATCTCAATGAGTCCACCTTGATTGTCTAATTGGTGAGTACCATACACAAAGGATTATGAATCAATCACACCATTTTTGTAGTCAACATATATTTCCTGGAAGACTATGTTTTCTGACAGGCATATTGAATACTCCCATTAAAATTACTTAAAAGCTTTATGTATAGCAACAAATCTTCATTCCATTCCTTTCAGATGAACTGTAAAATTAGAACAGCATAATTTAGTTTGCAATAGACTGAGATTTTAACTGTTTGATGTAAACTGCTTTTTGATAAAATCTTAATTGCATTTGAGATAGATTTTAATGAGTAGATCTTTGGTAATCAATTTTTGAACAATGCTTTCCCAGCCCTGGTCAATTTTTTCTGACACAAACAAAATTTGAGTGATAAGTTGTATGAGGAAAAATTTGTAAAGTGATAGTGCTCGAGTGCCCAAGTTAGGAGACTACAATAGGAATTTCTCATTAGAGTGTGTTTCACGGACCTTGATTAAATGGTGATTGTCATGTCAGTCCTTCAGCCCACTCTTCATTCCTCCTTCTCTCTCTCCCAAAATAATCAATACCAATTATAAGCATTCATATAGCCGTTTGAAATGAGTTGACAATCAAATCACTTTACAACACTTATTAATTTTCGTGCGATACCTCAATCAGGACTGCTTTGGGAGCCCGGCGTTCATCGAGGGCTGAAGTGTCATATTTTCTCTCCATGATGTCCAGGTATATTGATTCATGAAGAATCAAAAAACATGGGGAATTTTTTTCCTTGGTGATGAAGCATTTGCCAGCGTATTTCATTTTGCTATCAGAGCGTTTATTGATCATCCCCGATTAATCGTGTTGCAGCATTTCTCATTACGGATGACAATGTCCGACTTTGAAGTCTCGTTCGTGAGACCTATCAGCGTAAATCAAGTTGTCAGCCATCAGTCTATAGGCAGCCATTGCGTTCAACCTAGACCTGCCTCAGTAACATAGCTCTTGGGGATTAACCATCTTTGAGTTTGCTTTTGGAAAATTGACTTTATTTCACTCCTTTAGATAATTAAGCAGTAGATTGCTTAATAAATTATCTCGTCACTATGGGCAATTTTTTTTATTTTGACAGACTTATATTTTTCCCTCATGGCGTTTGCAGAAAATAAATTGTTGCTTCATGAATGTGAAATGTCACAGATAAAAAGCTCATTCTGAAATGCTTTATTAATTCCCATGCCAAGTTTTCATGCTTGGCATTTTGGTTTATTTTAATGTCTGATTCACTCATATTGAATAATGCATGTAATTTAAATACTCAATTAGTTCTAGAGCTTGCAATTTTCAACCTCTGGTTATCTCAGTGTTTAGAACCAAGTAGTGTGCTTTTTTGCACGTTTTAGCAATTTTTTTTCAACTTCATTTACAACTGTAATAACCTGTAATTCATATATGCTTGTACGCCTGTTTAAGATGGAATTTGAACTAAAAAAGAAAGGAAAGGCCAATCCACCCATCTTGTCTTGGGTAACCAGAAACAAGATGTCATTTTTTATGGCCTAATCATATTAGAATCTATCTTTTTTAATCTTTGCTTACTTTGCTTTGCCAAAAGAACTTTGCATTATGAATCATTTTCTGATCTTAAAGTTAAAGATAGGAATAGAGCATTAAAAAGTGCTAATTTGTATCAAGGATAGTTTAAATCATGTAATATTCAAGGAAATGAAAATGGATTATTTAATCAATGTCACAGTGTACACATAATACAGTGAAACTCGGTTATAGCGAAGTCCTAAGGACCAATGATTTTACTTCCTCATATCCGTAATTCATAATATCCGTATAATGAATTTGTAATAATAACTATAGCGAATTCACTATAAACATGTCTTTCACCAGACTATAATTCTTGCTAATTGGGGCTTTAACTAAAAATACATTACTTTGATACCTTTAATAATTGGATTGTGAATTGAAAAAATGTATATGAAAATAAATTCATTCAAATTATTATGTTATATAGTAGTACAAACTTTTTAAACTGTAAAGAAATTTGTTATGAAAGTGTTAAATTTCGTTATTATTCACCGCTATGGAATTCAAAACCTGTTCGCTATATCCGTAAATTTGTGATATCAGAGAATTCACTATATCTGTGTTCGTACTTAATAAGTTTTATTGTATCTTATAATTGGCATTTTGAGGGGAATTTGAAAATTGGTAATTTTCATTGTTTTAATAAAAAATGATAAAATGGTATTAAAAAAAAAATTTGGGGCAGTAACGGACCTTTATTATTCAATATGCCTTAAGAAATATAAAGAATAGGATTGAGACATGCATTCTGCATTCTTTTCAACATCAGTCATTGCATAATTTAGTTGAAATTGTGTGTGCCAACGATTTAAGTTTATGTGGTTTGACTTCTGTTTTTGAAGGGTCAAATATCAAGGTCAGAATCCCATATAATGAGCCCAGATCTGTGGTGATTTATAAACACGCATATTCTATGATTTCTATAAGGAATGGTCCAAGAGATCCACTCAGCTCAAAGGAAGAGGGAAGAGAGCATGATGGGAAGAATGAAACTGAACTCGCAGGAGAAAGAGGAAGCCCTGCGGAGATTGAGGGAACTAGAGAGAAGATTGGATGAGTATGTTCTATTCTGTTGTCCTCTTTGTAATTTACTCACTGATAAATTTATAATTTCTCGGGTTTCCCATATTTATTACATCTGTTTAGCACTAATATATATTTTTGTATTCTCTATGTTTCAGGGGTTATTCTGACAACACTGACCTGTCCGATTTTGATGACCATGATGAGGACGAGGTCACAGAGGTGAGAGGTCATTCTTCTATATGTTTTTTTATTTCTTTGACATGCCAGTTCATCTTAGGAATCATGCAATTCTAAAGGTACATGTGCATGTTATACTAAATGTGTAGAATTTAATGTCAGAGGCATATGGCACAGATGAAGAATCTGCCATTATTGAGTTTTTTCTGTAATGAAATGAAACACAGAAGCTGGCAGTCATTTATTTATTAATATTATTTCATCATCGTTTGAAGATTCGAGTCGTGTCTAGCATTAATTGATTCTTAAGCGGGGTTTACCGTCCTTTTATTAATTTATTACAATTATAAAGTCACTAGGTTATCAGTTCCTCTATGAGGCAATTCTTCGGCTCCAGCCATTACTGAGAAATAATATTTCCGTCACTGGATAAGGCAGCTATTCCGCCTGGCTGTCTGTCTGTCCATCTGTCATACATAACAACCTGCCATGGTTACCGGGGCCAGGAAAAGCATCTATCTGCCATCCCGCCCCGAGTAAGGGTGGATTACTGAGATTATCGTTGTCACTCGGGGTCTTTATGATTAAGAACGAAGTCTACATCAAAAGCCGCCATGTGTGCAGGGTCTTAGTCTTGCATATCAATGCAACAGCTTCTTTGTCGCTGTCTTCAGAGTGCCAGATTTTATTTATTTTAAGGAAGAAAAAATATATAATTTTAAAAAAATGCACTGTAGTTGTAGAAGTTGTAAATTAAATGAAGTTTGAGTGAAATATTATGTTTTTCTAAGAGAGAACAGAAAAAGAAATTAGAAATTTCCTATGAAAATTAAAGCTCTGAAATGGAGAACAAAAGTGGAGCACAATCATATACAATTTAGCTCTGACATGAAGTACTTTAACCAGGCCTGCGTTAATTTAGTATTGTGTTATATTAGTAAAATTGATTTTCATTCTGGTGCCTTCAATAATACTGATAACGTATAAACCCTCGTAAATGTCAAAGACACGGCCAATGAGAATAAATTTCCAGGTTTGGGGGTTATTAAAATTTTCACTCCCTGAAGGGCCAGCATGTAACAGTTATTACTCATCGCAGGAATTTCTTTATTCTGGCAAAAGCCTAATAAACATTGGAGTTAATACGTAGATTTATGGTATATACCCTGAACTATGATTAAATTTTTAAAACTTTGGTCAGATGGAGGGAGAGATTTATGTTGATTATTGATCCACCGGCGCCCTAATCCATGTAGAACATGAAATTCAGTATTTGCAAACAACTCAATATAGTCTTGATGGTTAAATGGGATTAAAAGAGACATCATACTTGGCAATTTGTTTAGAAAAAGTGCACCATTGATATTTTTTGGCTTGTCTGCCATTATCTGGGCTAAGGCCTTTATAAACTTTTAAATACGGTGTAGGTATAATCGATACAGTGCGAGTTCGCTGTCTTAGGATGGGCCTTCTACCGAGGAGCAGGGGGGTGATCCCTGCCTGGGAATCGGCGTAGTTCTCACCAGGCTTGCTCCCACTCGGCGGGATATAACTGCTGGATTCATGGCCCCTGACAGACTCAATCCTAGCAATAAATGAACTTTTGATATCATCTTTTTTATCACATGCTAATCGCAGTATAGAGAATTGTCTCTAAAATATTTAATGATTCATTACCAGAAGAAAAGAAAAGGAAACAAAATAATTCATGTTATCAGTTTAAGTTTAACCCTTCTTTTCTGTCTGGTTTTTTTTTTGTAGAAAAAGAATGAAAAAAACAAGATCATAAATCTTGAATTGATTGCACACACAAATGCCATCATATTTAATTTTTGGTATCGAAATTCAAAGTAATTAAACTTGCTCATTTGATGTTTTGCAGGGTATTGATAACTTGTTGTCTCAGATTGACTCCAACTATGGAACAGACAAAAAATATAACAACTTCTTACGACGTCTTGAGATGCTGAAACAACGACAAAGGGAGATAACTGAGGAAGAAATGCATACTTTGTTGGAGGAAAGAGACATCGCTATGGCCAGGGTAAGGGAATCAAATAACTTAGTGATCGTAAGTGTCAATTAAAGAATATAGATCCGTTATATAAACAACTTGCCATATGTTAAGGAGGAAAGATTCTGTAATACCAAAATAAATGGAAATTATTTTATAAACCAGGATTGTTGGAAAGAATACTATAACATTGTACATGTCTATAGTTAGGATAAAATGAAATAGTTTCTTAAACATAAGCCATGATAGAGGGAAATAATTCTATTAAAAAAAGACTATGATAAGGAATAGTTCTTTAAACATAGGCCAGTACAATGGGCTAGGGATGTGAAAATAATTTCCAATTCCTTCTTTTTCCATAATCTTTGGTCATGAAAAGTATATACATACAGATGTACTG
Source organism: Magallana gigas (assembly GCF_963853765.1). Lineage (NCBI taxonomy): Eukaryota > Metazoa > Mollusca > Bivalvia > Ostreida > Ostreidae > Magallana > Magallana gigas. The sequence goes on along the minus strand of NC_088858.1, from coordinate 48,871,920 downwards.
TACACTATTGTAAACATTCATAGCCTTTCAATTTGCAGATTGTTGTTTTCCCTTATGTCACCAGTTATTGGATTTAGTTATTGTAACCATAACTTCTATAAATGTACAGTAATGTGTACGCTATTTGCTAAATACCGGTAGATTTTTTAAATTGTCTCATCGATAATTTGGGGGTACTCAGCCATATTTGGTATGCAAAACCTTTAGTCACCTATGACAACATAAGATTGTGGTAGGAGTTTTCTCTCCATTGTAAAACACTGCCAACACTAGGCCATTGTGAGTACATTGCGGACTTCTTGAATAGATAGTTTTCTTTGTTACGTAATACTTTGTTTTCTTTTATTTCGATATCATTGATTTTTTCCTTTTTTAAGTTTCTTCTTTTAATGGCTTTATTTTTGTTGTTGTTATATTCAATACTGTCTAGACTTAAAAACTTTTTATAAAATACCCTTTTCTTCTTCAGTCAAGAAAACTAGAGGAAGAATTGTTGAAATATCAAAAAGAAAACACACCATCAAACAACGAAGAACATCTGAAGGTAATTATCCACTTTTATTGACCATTTTTATAAAAGGAATTTTCAAAAGAAAAACACTGCGAAGCTCCTAGCCCACAATGGTTTCCCGCTGTGGTTCTGTTGGTTTTCGCAAGGGTAGCCATATTCTCATGGCCTGGTAACACTTTAGGCTTTGTGTATTGATTGGATAAAACCTAAGTATATATTGTAGGTGCATTGTTGTAATGGGTCTTTGAAGTTTCAGTAAGTTGTCACTAAATATGTGCCACTGTAGGATCTTGTTTACAGAAATCTTTCTCCCCATGCAATCAAACAGGGCCATAGGTCAAAGTTGTTCTCAAAATAGTTCATTTTTATTTCAAAAAACATTGTCAATGCAACATAGCTTACCAAGTAATGCTTAATTATTATTTAAGATTCGTAGTATTTAGGTGTTGGATTAAAGGGGTTCACAGTATATTTTATTGAAATGGTTACAGAATACTTCTGGTGAAGGCCACATTTAGATATTACGCTCAAGAGAAACCAAGAGAAATACAGCAGTAGAATAAATGAACTGGCTTATCAAGCAATTTACTCAAGATTATTCTAGTCTTGAATTAATTTTATATTGGGAAGGATTTATTTAAGTAAATAGATGAACATAATAACAAGTATTTCTTTAAAAATTACCTTTCTTTTGGCTCTGACATATTTGATTTAAATGTGAATGAACTCCAATATTGCTGGGTTTATGTTATTGATGAGGAGTAACAGAAGAATGAATGTCTTAAAGTACCCTGAAATTAGTCAGGAAGAGAGCAATTGATTATCACCATGTGATTCAATAAGACTGAAATCCCCATTGTAGTTCGGTAGAATTGCAGGAATTTAATTACCTTTGACAGGTGTCATAACGAAGCATCTAAGTACTGGCTTAATTTTGATAATACGTTCCTACCCCTTTCACGTAATTATCACCAATTTATTGACCAGTTCATTGGAGTCGGGATTAGTGATAGATTCTGATCACAGCATATAGAGATACATCACACAACACAAACATATTTATTTATTTTACATTATGAGGGTCAATACAGGGGGAGGGAAGTTTGAAAATGTTGTTGAACTAAAAGGAGGAAGTGGCCATTCAATACATCAACTATCAAGGTGTAATTCTTTTTATCAAGGTTTCTTAGGTAGCTTAAAAATGTTTATTTCCTTATAATCAGTATTTTTTTTATTTTTAATGTGAGAACAACATGAATACCTGATGCATTTTATCTGTTATAATCAATACTGTTTTCAATAGTCAAAAGCAGGTAACAATAGTAGTAGTTTTGCATGTCTTTTTTTTTTTTTTTTTTTTAACATTATTTTGAATTTTTCTCTTTACAAAATAAACCCATCAGTTTCTGAGCAGTGTTGGGGGCACCAGAGCCCTTTATAAGGTGCCAGCCCTCGATTGTCTGAGGGATAAGTGTTGGATTGAGTTATAATTTTTTCATGTGTTAGTATGAAGCCTTTGAACTAGGCTACAGATAAGTCCAAATCTCCGACTTGTCACAAGGAGTGTAGCTTTAAAATACTGTATAGTTTGCTATTTTGGGATCAAAGAATCACTGTTACATCACAGAGACACTCCACAAGTTATTTATGTCCTCAGTTATAAGTTTTTATTTGGTAGACTTGAATTTCTTGGGACAATTTCAAAGGTTTTATGAATACATATACATGCACATGTAATTTAACACAGATTTTTAATATCACCCCCTTTTTTCACCCCAATGTATGACTGATCTAGCAAGGACCCATTTCAAGGTTGAGTCTTATCTGGTCAGTGCTATATGAGCCATTGTCTGGACCCAGTCCTTAATGGTCCAATGTATCAGGGCAGATAATCCCTTATCAATGTATACCGCATTCCAGTATGTACTTGTACTCCCTTATCAAAAACTGTGGTTGCACTATTCACCCGATATTAGTCATTTATTCAGGTGTCAAATCACTTCTGCAAAGTGGCCTATCAAATCAGACCCACCCACTTTGCCCTGAACAAAAAATATGTCATAACTCAGTTTAAATACAAGAACATACTTTGTTGTAGATGTAATAGGCTAAATTGTGATTATTGAGTTGCCTTAAAAAATCTGCAGCAAGCAATGAAAACATCTAATATTTCATTAATATATTAAGAAAATTAAAAAAAATTGTTAAGGTTGATATTTTATTCTTTGGTTATTTTTTAATACATCTAATACTTTAATTTGCCATGAAATAGGCCAGACCCCAGTCCCCAGGGTACTATATACATATACCTATGCCACCTGAGCTGCCACGGTAGGTTGTGTGTGCAGAGAGACTTGGGCTGAGGGTGCACAATATCTGACTATGGAGATTCAGTGTTACATGCTTTTTGTTACTTTGAATTGCATCATGGGTACATCAATGCTGTAATGTGGGTATGCTGTTACTGTGCTCTGTGTGCTCCTAAGGTTCATGGTTATGCCACCGGTGCCCCGTGTGCTGTGTGCATTATCAAAATCTCTTTGCACTGATAAAAGAAATTCTAACATGATTTCTTTGAATTTGAAACTTGAAATTGAGATGTAGTTCCTGCTTTTTGAATTTGGCCTCATCACAAAAATCTTTCAAATCTTGACAGAAACTTTAAATGTACGGTGCGTGTACTTGATCGCTTGTAGGGATTTGTTTTCCACGAGTTCACAGGCGTAGTCATTCATCACAGGCTAGCTCCTGATGACATTTTGGTGTTCAACTGTTTCGGTCAAAGTATTTTGGAGTGCAATCCATCTACTTCGAGGGTCTTGTTGCCATGAAATATGAATTTGTCTGCCTGTGAAATAGGATTTCAAATGTCTGCTCCAGAATAACGCATTTTAATGGGTCCAAGACAAAAACGAAGTATACACATTTCCATTGGTGAGATCCGAGATGATTGGTCACAAAATGTGATCGCTTCTCGCTTTTGTTTGAATAAGTAATGAACTTGGTGTAAAAAATCAACAAGACATTTAAGCCATCTCTTCATCTCACCTGACAATTTGAATAGAATTCTTGTGTCTTGATATAAATAGTACCAAACATTGTCGGTGTTTGTCTACAGTTGAAGCCCAATATTTACCGCTTGGCGATGGGGGCCCACTAAGCACTGTTGACTTATGCCGGCTTCCCCAATGCTCTGAGTCAATAGGTTTTGTGTTAAACTTGTGAACACATTATAAATGCAAATACTTCTGGTAAACAAAAGTTGATGACAGTGGTAATCTCTCTTGATAAGGGAATTTGAACATGGAAATCGTCATCAAGAGCCTTTTTGGAGGGTTTCTTGGATCTTTGGTGGTGGTCCGATTCCACAGGTATCCAATTTCACCCGAAACACAGAATATCTACCGCATGTTGATAAGTAAAGATGACATTTTAAGGACAAATTAAACATTTCTTAATGTTCAAATTTGTGTGAATAGGTTTGAAGCTGTCTGAGATTATCAATGGAGAGTAATCACATGTTTGTGTATTTTTGACGTTGTGTAAATTTGTATTTTTCGTCTTATCAAGCAATATCATGTGCCAATGTGTGTAAACCTGTTTATCCAAAACTCGACGATCTGACCCGTGATACTCCAAACTAGGGGCTGACAAGACAACTATTGATTATAATAAATTTTACGTCGCAACACGCGAAGCCAAAAGACACGAGGAAACGAATAAATTAGGCAGAGTTGTAAAACGTGCAAAGCAAGAAAAAACCCCAAAGGAGCCGGGAAGGCTAGCCATGGACCATACCCCTCTGGTTGATTAGCTCGAACATATTTGGCCTAGTTTTTGTTTTTACATTTATCAGCGGGAAAAATAAAAGGTCACAAATCCCCATTTAGGATTATCAGAGACTGCAGGAAATTCTTGAGTTTCCTCGAGATAAACCCTGTTTGTGCGAAAGGTTGAAATCACTGTTGGTGGGGTCCCCATGTTCTTAATCTTCCAGAGCCCCAGAAGGAGTGCTGGTCAATTATTCAGATTATATTGTTCTTTTCTATGAACCACAACGGTCCTGGAAATAACCTGGAAGGCAGGGGTAAACCTGGATTTCTCAGTCTTACCACACGACGCCGAAATCCGGCCGTCACATGATTCCCGGCGACAGAGATATACATGCTTTAAAAAGATACAACCTTTCACCCATTATAAACCTTGACCGTAAGAGGGTTTTTTGCCCACGTGAAAACCGTCTTATGGTAGACAGTTTCCCAGATTTTTCGACATGTCCGCCTTTCAACTTTCTTTACTTTAAGAGCCCATAAAATAGCATTTAATAAAGTGTAGATATGGTCAGAATTGACACGTATGATAGCAATCACCGAGCATGAAATAAATTTGATAAACCGTGGGGGATAAAAGGTTATAAACCTACGATTGTGCTCTTGAAATATATCTGTAATTTAACTGATATTTCCAACCGAACACGTCTGCGCTTACGTCGCGTGGTTTTATTTTGGCCTTTTCTTCCAAGATTACAAACAAATAGGACGACAGCTGGGGTTAAATAAATCGAAAGGCATTAACGTACATATAGCTCGACAATTACCAAATCATTACCCAGTCATTTTAGTTGTATTTTATTCAACTTATCTAGAAGTGAGAGCTGGGGATTTAGAATGAAAGGAACAGTCGCTTGAACGTTTCCAATATCTCGGCTAATAAACCTCCTGGTCTCCGGCCCGGGCCTACTCTCCCAAAGCCTAATCACCGCCGCCGTCAAATTTATTATGCTTCGCACTTGCATAAATTCAGCAAAATGAAAATTCATCTGAAACGTCCGACTTAATTGCATATTATCTAATGCTCAATATGTTGACGATATTGAGGCACATTGCTGTGGCCCTTGCTTGTAGCCTTGGAGAAGCAGTCACCTCTCTAAACACCTGCATATTGTAAATGATTTGTTCTTGGACCGGCCAGATCAGAACTGATTAATAGTCGCGCTGATAATCGCGAGAGTTTTCCCCGACTCAGGTATGGCCCGGGTCATTCGGCACAGCGGTCATCTAACATTGTCTAAATTCATTCAAGTTGAATCACCAAGTTTTGAAGTTTCCAAAATCTTTGACGATATTTTCCGATAAATTTTGTCGATTTGATTGGCGGGTTTAATCTTTGATTATCCACACTATGCTTGGGGTATTCATTGTTACATGTACTTTTATCGCCGTTTCACAGAATAAAAAATCGAAATTATGGACTAAGTCCTTGCATGCATTAAAAAGTTTATTTATTGACTTCCGAATTATATTGAACTAGTATCAAATCACTGTACTGCCGCTACATTATTTGATATTCAGAAGAATTGCAAAATTTATGGCTGTTTTAAATGCAGTTGAAAATCATAAATGAAAAAATTACCATTTTATTGCTGCAGTTGACTATCATAATCACGTACTTGTGAACACGGCTGGGGTTTTGATATTAGACATCACCCACATGTACGTGTTAATTCACAGACAGGACAGGGGCGGCTTTGTTACTGGCATCCTACCTGTCACCGTCCCACACAAAATCCGGGATTTGTGTACAAATTGCTCGACAAGTCGTACTTATTCTAAAATCTTTATATGGTGTTGTTTGATCTCCTGCTAGCCCAACAAGAACATCAAGAAATTCTGGATAATGTAAAGTTTTCAGTCTATGTGTAAACAAACCATTTATTACTCTGTATCGATATTGTATTCTGAGCTGATACCCCAACTGTTCAGGGTAAGCAATGAATTTTCTGATACTGTAGAACATTGGCCAGAATGACCCTCGTTCCCCTCAGAGTACCTTAATCCCTGGGCATGTTCATCCCAATCTATCCCTGCAATCAATAACGTTGCCATTTTGTTACATATATATCTGATCATTCGTCATTCGAAAATCGTCTCGCAGCACGGAAAACGTCTTTCCTGTGTGATTAAGAACGTTTTAAAATAAGAGGTTCTGACCCTTTTCTTATTCGCACCTCTTTGCATTCACGTGCATTGCTTCAGTCCTAGGAAATACCGTCTGTCCCCCAGAATTCGGAGGTTTCATTTGGACAAAGTTATATAAAGATCTTGTGCGCATTACTTTGATTGATTTTTGTCAGTGCAATGTGATAAAAGGTAAAACCTCATTGGGAGCTATTACAAACTGAGAAAATTGTACATTTGTCTTCAACCCTGATAACCCTTCTTGTCAAAGGGTTCGCTCATTGCGGCGACAACAGATAGACTTTCTATTCATTTTGGAAAGACATCTATGCCTTAAATTTTATTGAAAAAAACATTTTAGTTTGGTTTCATAGGATTTTTCCAATTTATAAAAGTGGGTCAAAATACATGTATGTTAAAACAGATTGATTTCTTTTAAGGTTTTTTTTAATTTATCTCACATTTTATTGTATCTATAGAATGCGATGCAAAAATTGGATACTTTGTCTTACAACTTGGAAAACTGGAAACAACTTGGAAAACTGGAAATAGTTCTAATTTAGCATTGATCAGAGTTCATTCTTTTTCATTTTAGGCACAGATTGCAATTCTCCAACAAGAGCGCAACTTGGCATTTGCGCAAAATCGACAACTCGCGGATGAAATTCAGACGATACGCATCTACTACAGGTGAGTAGAATACGCACAAGCAAGCCTTGTTCTCCAAACAGATTTAAGAGTTTGAGAGATACTAATGCTGTGTGTTGCTTGCAGCCTCCATAAATCCCTCAGCACGGAGTCCCAGTCCTCGGACGAGGTCAACTCACTTCATCCCTTCAAGTCCTCGCTAAGCAACAACGCCGAGAAAGAGAAGCGCCACCTGCTGGAGCAGCTAGCGGAGGAACGCCGGGAAAAGCACGAGCTGCAGACGGAGCTGGAGAAAATGGAGTCTCGAGTGGACGAGAGTTCACGAGAACATGAAAGGTCAGGGTTAAGATTTGTTTGATTTTAATGCTTTGTTGCTTGTTTTTGTGTGTTTGTTTGTTTATTGAGTTTTTTGCATTTTTTTTTCAGATTGAACAACTTGGTGGCAGCTTTACGACGAAAATTAAAAACTGAGTTGGCAAAAGCAGAAGCTGCTGTTTTGCAAGAAAGGTCATAAGACAGACATGCAGTCTTACACACAAAGCGTTCGCTAACTTTTCTTTCTTTCACTATATATATTATGAAAGATATTTCAGAAGCAATTTAATAGTAATGTGTCAAATTCAACTTTGAAAACTTAACATATATATTTTAAGAAAATTGTATTTTCTTTAAGTGATATGAATACGTTATACATGTACTATAGCTATACATGTCCTGTAGTTATATAAGTACTACAGTATATGTAAATATAAACTTGTTATCATTGTGTATCGGACTTTGACTCCACAGCTATTGTTTGTCAGCTCTTAATATAAAAATAAGTTAGGTCAGTTTCATAACAGAAGTTGATAATATACGTCCTTATTTATTTGATACATAATCAATATTTTTACTGAAGTGTACTTTAATGATGTGATATAGTAGAAGCAATATTATTGTAACGAAAGGTACTCATCCTTTATTATTAAACTATTTTTGATATGTATAGAAATGTATATAGAGATATATATTTTATACAATTATATATATTATAATTACTGATATGATTAATATTTATGTATATAACTTGGATATATTGTAACATTTGTAATCAATATACTGGGGGTTTTCTACCTATAGAACCTATTCTACATGTTCTTCCTCTTCAGTGCAATCTATTGACTTTTTGTCTGATGTGCAAAATATTCCTTTCAACTTCATTTACTGCCATAAATCTTATACAAGTTGTCCAATAATTTTTTCAGAATTATTTCATTGTATTTACATTTTCATTTTAGGCGAATGAAAAGTCAAGCTTACATATATATATACAGATTGTGTAATATTGTCAAGATGAAGCATTGGATAATAAACAATGCAAAGGATTATTTCAGATAAGGCTGTGTGATATACATATTTTATGTTTTAAGTGAATTGAAAGTATTTCTGTATCTAACTGTGAAATTCCTTATTTATTATTGAGTCTGTTTTTATTTTATTGTTACGCTGCCATTGATTTGGTTTGTGATGCCTTTGATCTACACACTGTTATGTCCTCTCTACACAAGCTTTGTCCATTTCCGTCCCAAATATTTATTCCTCGACAGGTTTGCTTTTACTGTTGATTGTATTAGTTGGACTTGTCTCATGCCTTATTATATTTTACAGATATTGAAAAAAGCATTATTGTTCTAAACAGAAAACTAATAAATTTGTACAACATTACACGTTTCTGTGGTTCATTTTTTGCCTTTTAAGGAAGATCATGGTACATTTGTAATTTCCGTGTTTTTATTTATTTTCTGATTATTTTCTGTCAGCAGCTTAATTTTAATTTCACGTGCGCTATTTTAGGTCGTGAACTTGTCAAGTTTTTCTAATTTCAATTCGTTTGTTGAAGTAATGCTCGTGTTTTTATATTTACAAAGTTGTTATCTCTTTGAAATCACGTGACCCCGTGTTTGTGTAAAATTGACAAATCTTTACTTACCAGAATCAATACATCTGTTTCAAGTTTTTTTTCTTTGGATAAACTTCTTGTTTTAATTGTCATTCAGATTTGTGTTTGAGACCCTCACTCTAATCCCGATGTTTAGATTTTGTGTCCTGTTGTCTTTATAAACGGGACACTTTCATCTTGAAACCAGAGTTTCTTAGTAGAAACAGCCTAGCCACGTAGCGACCGGATTATTCTTTCCTCCGGATTTTTTTGGCAATATGATATTGTTCAGAATCGGTTTTTGAAAACCTTGATTTTAAAGGGTTTTTTTTTGGGGGGGGGGGAATTAAAAAAATTTCTTTTCCCAAAAACAATTTGTAAATTGAGAGATGTAATGAATATGCTTAGTTAGCGTGTTTCTTTCTCAAATGACAACCATATATAGACACAATATTCACAAGTTTGAACTCAGTGCGAATTCTGAAATTGGTACTAGGATACGGGAATGTGTTACGGGAAACCCAAAAATTTCTCAATTTTGATTTCGGTTTTAATGGTTTATTTATTTAGAAATAATGTATTTCAAATTGATAAATAACATAAAATGCATGAAGATTCCTCTTTTTTGGGAGGAAGGCTTAATTAAATCATAAATCATTAAAGAATAACAAAATTATATTCCATTTAATAGATACCGGGAACCTCAAAGAGAATATTAAACGGGATAATCCAAACCAAATGATTATCCATGATGTTCCAAAATATTGTCCCATTGATATTTGGGTGTGAGATGTCCCTATCACACGGGCCGACAATACCAGGTGAAGAGCCGTGTCAACACCGCTAAACTGGATAATATTTCATAATCTGTGGACATAGATCGCCTTTTCATTTTTCGGGGTATTAGTCGTATCTTTGATGAGGTATTCTTTCACTGGCATGTGTGAAAGTAAAGAGCGCATTCAAAGAGCTTGCTCTGACCCGATGTTTACTCTCGCTAATGATGTGATAATGTAAAAACTTATATCTCAATTAAATCACTATACTTTGTTTGTATATTTCTTTTTCTTTTATGTCGGTACACAAAACGGTCTTCATCTAGACTATGTTTGTCGAAGGTAAACAGGGGTATTTAGGGGGTCCAGAAACCATTTCCGGGAATCGTGCTTGCGAGGGGAAATTCCTTAATCTTCTCGCCCTTTTCACATTCTTTTCATCATTAGCGCATACAAAATTGTTCGGCAAAAAAAAAATGGCAGAGAATTAATTTATTTTAATTAAACTTAAACAGACAGAAAGAGGTTTTGAAAATTAATAACAAATAAGAATGCAAGTTTAAAGTAAGTCTTTTGTAAAGCAGAAAAAAACCCATCGCAACTCTCATTCTTAGTTTTTTACTCAAATAGAATTTTTTCAATTACACCACAAGTTTTGAAATTTCATCCGGCTCTGATTATTACTGAGATTGAAACTTTTAGAAATTTATACGTATCTACCTTTGTGAAAAGATGCGTACTGCTTTAAGATGCGCAAAGCTATATATCATTAGCATATAATAACCAATAAAATGTGTCATAAACAATAATTGGTAAAAAAAAAAATCCGTATAAAATATTGGTATCTGTTGCCTCATAGCAATATTGATTTAATGATTTTAAAGACCATAAAAATGATAACTGATTCGCTGCCTCTCGTGACAAAATTATACCAGATTTATGCAAAACTGTATCCTACATGACAATAAAAATGACGGATTATCTGTAACGATTTCCCCTAGAACGCTAGAAACGGGCAATTTAATTATTCATTATGCAAGTACCAAAGACAAATTACATATCAAAAATTCTGCGAGGACTTGCCAGGAACCGGTCCTCAATAACAAAATTCCCTCGGGGGAGAATCGTTCGAAAATTGCAAGAGGAAAATGCACGAGTGCGTAATATATTAGCGGTTATACAGCGAAGGCGACAAATTTGGTGAAATTAATTAATATCCCTAAGTTTCCGCGAGGCAAAAAAACACCGAGGTTTTATTAAAGAAAGGAAAACGATCTCTAGTTATTGGTTTGTTAGCAGTTTAATATCTTTATTTAATTAATATATGATTAAATCGCTTGCACCGTCTCGCAAGGGAACTTGTTTCCCTTTCAGGCTCCCGTTGGTGGCAAAACGTCGCGTACCTGAATCGGGGGACTATAACAATTATTGTTTGATGGTCATTACTGATAGCTCTTGTCGGAGGATGTTTTAAGGGGAGGCAAGCAGCGAGGAAAAGGTGTTTTAATTAATGGAAGGTACTGGGAAGATGTGAAGAGAATATGATTGTATCGTTTGAATTCGGTAAAGTCACGCACACATATTAATGCTATTAGAACTATACATTTTGGAACCGTTTTATAAAAAATTGTCAATATCAAATATTACTTTGAATAAATATAATGAACAAAATAATTTTTATTAAGCGACCTTGTGATCTGGATTAATGAAAACGAATTCATAAAAATCAATACACCTTTTGTATGTTGTATGATAATTTGTATATTTTGTAGGGAATGAAAATTTTGAAAAAAAAAAAGCGTTGAAGAAACTGAATGGTTTATACAACAATGTTTAAATATGGTCAGAGGGCACACACAAAATATATCCCAATGCATGTCCGCACGTGAATTATTGTAAGGGCCACATAAAGATGTGGATAATTTGTTCTGTGTAGAAAAGGTTGCCAATTAACACAAATATTGTGTTTAGGCGAAGAATAAGAGTTTATAAAGCGTTTTGAAGAAGTGTGTGCTTCGGATAAACTCTAATGAAGAAGAGGTTCGCCACCCGACTTTGTTTTCATGGAACAATAATCGCTGGTACTGTTTGTCTTTTGTCTTCACACATTTGTAAGCCGCAATAAAAGATTATTAATCTGTTGAATAACCAAGCGCCATTGTAAGTAAGCGGTGTTTGTGTTATCTTGAAAGTGTTGTCTTTAACGCGCAAATCTCTGCGTTTATATTACCTCGAAAAGTGGAGGACTCTAAACTCAAATTTTCAATCAAGTTCATCTGAAACTCAAATACTGAAGCCTGCCAAATTCGGGGACTTAATGCACGTATTTTATTGGCATTAAGAGACCTCTTATTGTAGAAGCTAATCTGTCGATATTTCCTACAAATTTTACATTTAGAGAACATTTATTTTCTGAACACTTGATTTAATATTGACCCAAAAATATTTTTGTTTGGATTACATTAAGTATTGATGGGCGTGAAATACTAATACTTCTTATCTGGAGACCATATCGGTTACTTTCATATCGTTTTCCTTTAATTCTGTGATGTGCACATATGACATGCATATGCATAACAAACGCGGCCTTGCATTTTTATCTTTTTTTCAAATGTGTCTATAGTATCTGAAAGGAAATTGAAGATTAGATATTTTTTCTTTAAAAATACGAAATATACAAGAACGTATACAAATGCCACACTGATTTCATCACTAATAGGGATTGCCATCAAACACCACTCATGAAAGAAAAAAGATGAAAACAAAATAATTGGTTTCCACATTTCCTATTTCAAAATAAAATTAAAAGTGCAAACGGTAACGAGCCGATCGTTACACAGCAGAAACGAGGGTAAGTTTTCGACAGATCTCTCTCTGCACACCTGGGCAGGGTGTTGTGTGGTCCGTGTTACAGTTATAAACCTGTCCCCGAGCTGTTTGTCTATTACAACACCCAATAAAGCCATCTACGCCACTTGTAACTTCCGACTATAAGGTCCCGTCAATCAGTCAATGGGGTACCCACACCGAACCCTGACCACATCTTCCCGACCCTGTCTTTGTTCTGTGGTCGAAAAGTTTAAAGTTGATCAAAAAGTAATTAAAATCTATTCACGTTCTTTCAATGTTTGTTGTTAAATCTTCGTTTCTCCTTTTTGACCCTATTGCGAGATCTGTTGAACACCCACGGGTCGTGTTTTCCCGTACGTCAGCTGCTAGCTATATCTTATTTCAAAACCGTCAGAATCATATCCTTTTTATCACAAGGGTTTTCAAGTTTAGCTTATTTCTTATTCTGCCCAAAGTGAGAGAAATGTGACACTTTACTTCATTTTGAAGACAAATTATTCTAAGCTGTCGTGTATGTGAGCTGTCAATCCTATCTGAAATACATGTAAAGCGATATACAAGTACTCAAAGATATAACCTGAATCGTGTATTTAGTATATCACAAGCAATTGATTAATGATGACATGATTACAATAATACTCTGTGTACAAATTTTAAAATAACAGGAAAATAGGATCATACATGGTCTATATAAATATATACATGTACATAACTAAGATAGTTGTTTAACTTTACCACTGAATCACACTTGTGCGTAAGCCGTGCGCCATGCGACATATATCTAGTGACATATATTGTACTCACTAATAGAAGTGTAACATTGAAAGTTTAAAATCAAAGATTTCTAAACTTATCTATAACTTATCTATAACAATTGTTATATATATAAGTTTATACATCTTTGATTTTAAACTTTCAATATAACAGTAATAAACAGCAATTCCTACAACTGTTCCGTGATTGCGCTTTATTTCAAACCTTCAAATTACGAATGAACATTTTGTGTCTTATTGTGTTGTTGTATGTAGAATTGCTGCAGCTGAGTATAATGAACTACTGACCACCCATTTATTGCTTCTATTCCCTCTGTACTTTAACATTTGACTTTGGGTCAGGACCGACTTATAAGGGTTAAAAATCCGGTACTCTTTGAATAATGGATATAATATAGAACAAGCTAGATCGAAACATAGGTGGGCTTAAGCAGGAATCTAAACATGGGCGCACATATCCCCACTCAAGACGTGGTTCTTTAGTTCGAATGACCACAAAGTGTGTACTCGTTCGTCCAGATTGAATTTCATTATGCAAGAAAACAAACCACGGTTTGAAGTTGACAATTCCGTCGACGTCACAAAATGCACCCAGATCTCGGTCAGGCAATAATAAAACTGTTTTGATTTGTTAGAGACCTGTTAAGGAACCGGGTAGGATTTTAATGAGAGAGAGAGAGAGAGAGAGAGAGAGAGAGAGAGAGAGAGAGAGAGAGAGAGAGAGAGAGAGAGAGAGAGAATAAATTGAAATTCACTTTCAAAAACGTTTTATATTCATATTTTATAAGACATCAAGATTTATTGTCTAAACGACTATTCGATAAAAAGTGACACATGATTCTTTTAAAGGATAAATGAGATACCTCCATTCATTGGCGTATATTTAATTAAAAAATTATTTTGTTTATCTTCTATACATATTTAATGTCATCAACTTATTCCAACAAAAAAGGCTATCAGGGTCAAGACCCTTTAATGATGTTAAAATTTTTAGTTAGATAAACGTCGAAAAGTTTGATATTTTTTTAAACATAGATGATGTGGAATAAAATCAATATGTAGATGTAAAATGTATGGTTAGTTACTGACCACGCAGCCAACATAATATGGCTTTGGTTCGTTTGTTTGTTAATGGGTTTTTAAAACTCTTTATATACAAATAAATAAGCTGATTTCTGTTCAAAAAAGTAACGTTTGAAAGTTATAAAAAAGTTGTATCTAGAATCTGATGTATTCCCATGTAATTTTAAATCTAAAGCTATAACGAATATATCCCATTCCTTCTTTAGAAACTTTCAGGGATATACTCCATACAGTGACATCTTTGCGAGAGTAAAGCGAATCACTGACTTAGAGGGAAAAGAATGATATTAATGCACATTTATTATCATATTTTTTAATCTATACCAAAACAAAATTGTTTATTTTTCCTTAATTTGAAAAAACACAAATCTGTGACACACGAAGATTATAATCTACTCCTTAAAAACAGGAATAAGTTTTTTTTTTTACTGAACAAAGTTGCACGACATTTAGAAGAACGAACAAAAATTTTGCTTCCGCCTTTTTGATTGTTATGAGTTACTAATAACTTTTTAACCTAACTGTTATGCTAACCGTATAAACATTACACTTGCACTGTTACTCGGGATCTAAAAGTCCAGAATCGTTATAGTGTTTTGAAGTACAGCTTCAAGTCTTCCTTCTGTTGGTTCTAGAGTACCATAGAGTACAAAAACTACTACTTCTGTCTTATTAGTCTTAAAATATCCAAAGGGTTACCAAAGGTCGGAGAAGAACTCGCCTACACCCTACACCAACTTGTAAGTACTTGATTTGGTTCTGTAGGACTATAATTCGAAATAAACGGACTTCCCTAAGCTCTTTGGCATACATCTTAAATTTCACTAAAAACAAATCTTAAGTTCTGCAATACGCATGTCAAAATATCCGAATTTTGAAGAGTGTGTCCAACAGATTTGAGGTCTTCTTGAAGTTCTGTAAGTGATGCCGAGGAATTGAATTTGCATTACTTAATCCAAAAGAGCAAAGTCTACCGGCGCCGAACAGTCTATGTTTTTTTGTCTGACATGGTCCACAATTTCGGCAAAACGAAATGGGGTCATGCAGGGTTAGAAGATGTCACGTGACCATTCGTGAAGAAGTTTGAAAATATGGCGAAAAATACCCCAAATATTTTTTGTCCAAAGAAGCAACAAAGACTTCTCTGCTTGATTGAACCACTTGTCCTCAGTTTTTTCTCTTGAGCAATAAACTGTGAGATTATAACAAGCTTGTTACTGAATTTGATTGAAATTGAATCCCCTGGGGTATTTTTCAATTGTATTTTAGATTTAATGAACAACCTTTGCGCCATTTTCTGACTTCGGCTTTACAATTTTGATATAGGCTTATAAATGTAGCAGACAGTAAGTACGATTTTTTTTGTTAAGACATGTATCATATTTATCAATTTTGGCAACAATTCTTGATAATCACGATGAATGCCTCTTTAGATGTTAGTGAAAGGTTTACAGTTCAAAATAAAATTTATTATGACATATCTATGTGTATCTGTTTTTAAAATTATTTTTTAACAAATATGGTAAAAAAAATATGGTTAAAAATGTTTTTTCAATATTAGTGTTGAAGAAGATAACTAATTGATATACAAATTTTTTTTTGAAATCTTTTAAATGAAAAGGTTATAATATGTTTGGTAAGTAATGTTTCGAATGTTTTATTTTTGAATATCGCATCAGGTTAAAAAACAGATGCTTTCAACAAAATTATATATATATCAATATTTTTGCGATTGTAACTGTTTTGCGTTTAATTACTTATGCAGTACACAATTTTATCATCAACAAAAAAGGAGAAACTATATCAATTTGGCATGGACTTATTCAGATGTTTTGAAAACATATATAACTTGGTTGAAAAGTACAAAGATAAATTTGGATATATTCCACATTATTTTTTCGTTTTTTTTCTCACATTTATTAGTGGTTAATTTTGTGTTATTTTGGCAATATCAAATTCAAATAAAATGCAATGACCTAACGGCTAAAAACGTCATAATTTTTCTACACTTACATTTCTAGAATTAATAGGTTTTTTTTCCTAAAAATGAAATTGTTTCCCGTAGATTTTTGTCGCCTTTAGAGTTTATAAGCTATATGAAGGTGCATGCACCCTGGTTCATTTGAAGTTGGAGTGCTAACGTAAATCAGCATGCCGATGCGATAGGTTTTCCTTTGTACTGGGAAATACCGGACTCTCCAGGGTCGCACAAGTTTTAATTTTGTCCTAACTGCCCTGTGAAAAAGCTCCTCATCGCGGGATGGATCGAGAGAACAAAGTGCCCAGTCTAGAAGTGTACAAGCTTAGGGCTTCTCTCACAGTAAATATGTCGACCTGAGACGAAAAATATAATCTATGACACTCGTTGGAAAGCTCCCGGTTCTTTGATGTGTTTCGATAACAGGAGATGAATTATGAAGATTTTTCGCTTTCAAGTCCAAGGATCTCGTCATCCGCATTATCGCGGTTCTTCGTGTTTTTCCCACTTTACGTATTTCTTACGATTTTCCTTGCGCCATAAATTCTAAAATTATGGCGAGATATATGAGAGAGAGGGTCAGTGTTTGAACAAGTCTGGTCAAGTGGTGTTTTATGAAATACAGAGCTTACATCTACAGCCATTTAGATTCGTGTATCGTTCAAACGTTTACTTTAAAAAAAAATATTTTCCCATCTAAAAAATTGTATCAATATATGTATATTTAGAATTACCAACCATAGTAATAAGTAAATGAGGATTTATCAAGTTATAACCATTTGAAATTTGTAATGTGTTATATTTCCATATTTGGAAATTTGACAAATTAAACTGTTCGCGTAATGTTAGATCCATATATGATTTGAAAATAAAGTTAAATAACAGGTTAAAAAAATAAAACACATTTTATTGTGGCTGATTAGTTCAACTTTGTAACAAATATATTCAGAAAAATCGCAAAAAGTTGTAATACGACAACAAAATAGAGTGAATATTAACCAAAATAAGAATCAGTTATATAATATTTAAAATTTGTTGCAAAATAATTAAAGATATAAAAAAAATAAGATATAGAAAAATATGAATGTAATATATACGTAAATATATATAGAGAAATAAAACATGAAGAAACCAGTTGAAATTTAAGAGCAACTCAAATCAAGAAAATTAATACACATGTAGCATTTGAATGATACTGTGAAATGTTCCCATTATCAGATTATGCAATGCATCATTTTAAGATATCCCAATAATGATGATATCTATCAAAGATTATCCCGGGACGTTTTATTTTTAATTAATATTAATATATTGTACCTTATGATCCTTGAATTCAATATTTCATACATGATCCACTCTTGAAGAGAATATAAAGGGCATTACTCAGTCTGACTAAATGCATTTTTTGCCCACAGGGGGGGTAGCTGGCGAGTCGCTTGGTTTACATCTACAAAAAATTAATGATTTTTTATGTGTTCGTCCAGGTTTTTGCATTGAAATAAAAGAAAAGATCTGATGGAAGTCTCTTGTTATCAATACTGCTCATTGAAACCAAATAAATTAAATAGCAATCGTTTTATACAAAGTAGCCTCAACTTGGAGATTATAAACACCCTTGATAGACTCTATAGATTCTTACAGCTTTTTATGACGTTCATTACTGCCAATTTTTTCCCAGTTTTAATTTTAGGGTAAATAGTTTTTTGTTTGTTTTTTTATTATTTATTTTTGAAAATTTAAATTAATTTTAGTTAGTTTTTTTACAAACAGCTCGATTTTTTTCTATTGTTCTTTGATATTGTTATTAATAATATATTAGCGTGTTATTTAATACATTGCAACCGGTCCTATGGCATGATACCTGCACATGCAACATTTTGATTTCTATCACATCCATAAAAAATACATACACTTTAAGACATGGTAAAAAACAGTACTTAAGAATGTGTAAATACTGTTTTAGTTTCATATAAGGAAACAAGCCGAGGATAATTCAAGACCTGTAGAATTGGGGGCTTGGTTCCTCAAAGACTTCCCTGGGTGGGAACAAACACACGAGGAGCGATCTTCCCCGACAACCGTCCAGTATTCTGATCGGGTTTCTTCTCCAATTGCAACATGATCTAAAACCAAGTACTCCATCCCGTCCAAGTCATACCAGGGGATTGATTTCGCTAATGGCCCATCCATCTTATGGTCTATTTATGGCAACACATCTCCCACCACATTTTTGGGGTACCAATGATTGTGTGTTTTGTTCTTATGTGTAGATAGACGATTCATCGCTGGCTGACATGTGCCGGAATATCCACTCCAGCAAAGGCCAGACGCTCCACTTCTAACATTATTATACGGACATTTATGAAAAATTGGATTTTTTTTCTTTATTTTATTCACGTGAATTCATGTTTCATTTGATATCTTTGAAATATGAATATAGCTTTTAAAAAAGAAAATTTGATTATACAAAGATATAAAATTGATAGATTTTTTAAAAAGGATAAACCTTTACCTAATCTGACTCTTACATATGGACATATGAAACATTCACTTTATTTTTTACAGAAGCCAAATATTGCATGCATACACCAGGATTCGCCTCTCTCATTTAAACATATATATATATAATTTAAAGGTGTATCATTGAGATCTTAGGTACGCCTTCTGTCGTGAAATCTTATTCTTAAACGACAGCTTAATGACAATGATTATCAAGTGTGTTGTGTTCATCGGACGTCAGTAGAATTCAATATTTAGAACATAGGGATTTTCCTTCTTCTAACTCATGAAACAGAATACGATTATTTTGTAGATATTTCTCATAGAAATGCTGTGTCCCTGATGCATTTTTTGCTTTGTTTTGTTTTTGGGCCTTTTCTTGGTTGTTGTATTTACCGCTAAACACACCAATCTTACTTTATGCTATTATCCACGTAAAAAAAATAATTTAAAAATGATATAAAGCTCGTGTTACTAACTCAAAGATTTGTTTACATTTTATTGCAGTTAATATTGACATTGTTTTTTATTCAAATTTTTCAAACAAACCGATGTTAGATTTTTAAATTTATTTTTTTTAAATTTTACAACCGAACTAATTTCTTGCTATTTAATCCGATTATTCACATGTCTTGATTTTTATCAAAGTAATTGGATGTTTTGAAATTTAGAATCGTCTTCAATATTTTTGTCGGATTATGAATGATAAACCATGGCGTAATTGAAAGTTTGTGGATTAATCAATAGACCGAATGAGATTAACATCACCTTGCTTGCAGGTGAAGGCTTTCAGCTTCCCGAATTAATCGACGTTTAGTCCGTTATCGCCCAAAAAGGGAAAATATTACTAACCCGTCACTCATATATTTTTCAAGATAAAACCATGCTTTTGATCTCAAACATTAACAAAGATGAAATTTATGGTGAAAATATAAAACAGTAATTTGGGGCGTGGCCACCATGCCTAACCCGACAGGTGCGAGTTTGATCCGCTAGAGATTCTATTTTGAAATTGGTCATAAATTATGCATTGATATTGCGGCGAATATGGAGACGAGAGTCAACAATCTAACCCTAGTTGATCACAACAATATATTATCTGAATAAAAACAATTTCTGTAAATTGGAATAAAAGATCAGTGAATGTTACAGACAACACGAGGTGTATTTGCAATATGATCCCCCAGTAGATAGAGTCTTTATACGACAGATCTATTCAGCTGCAGTAAATTGGTGACCAGGGGTCGCCACAAGCCCACCACATGTTAAACCAAGTAAAAGCGATCACCTCATTACGTCTCTCGCCGAAGTTTCTATGACTTTTATTCTGTATGTGCAGAGCGGAAATTATTACACTTGAACCAGAGGCTCCGAATGAACTATTTTTTTCAGTAGTGGTAATGTGGCGGAAGTTATCACAGCAATTTACTCCTCCGAGACACTGATATTACAAATTTTCGTTTTTCGGATTATATCCGATCTTATTGCTCCAAGTTAATCCATTTTTCCATTGAATACATGCAAATCTATAATTTATTTGTTTTTGATGCAGTTAGTGTGAAAAATTACGGGAAACATTATCCATCTAATATAGACCATATTAAGAAAATGCTAGAAATGCAACACTGCGTCTGATGGTAACTGTTAAAGTTATAATACCAGGTATTGGTTGATATAAATCATATTCGTGTTAAGGGATAAATGGAAAACCACATATACATGTAACAAATATTAAACTCACACCTTTTTTGAAGTCAACAATTTATTTGATTTTTTCACAGTTTTTAAAGATAAATAAAAAGACATATTTCATAAATAAAATTTATTTCTAAGAACCATAACAATAAAAAATCTTCGTTAAATCCTGTTTCTTTGATTAGCCCTGAAAAGAGATAATAAAAATCATGAATGATTAAACAATGGCTGCGTATGTTATAAATATAATCATTGCCCTTGTCAGTCGTATTCATTCTTGAAATATTTTATGAAATTTATGATGGATTGGTCACAACCAATCAGTGATCAGTGACATCATATTACGTGCTTTGATCTTAATATTAATCTAAACCTAAAATCATAACATCGAATTTATCAATGTATGTGCATGTGGTGGTTGTTTATTGTTTATAAAAAAGAATTAATTATGGTTTTCATTTTTCAAACGATAGAGTTTGGGGATAATCAACGTCTCGGAAATCAAGTAGTTTTATACAAAACTATATTTCTGAACAATTGACAATTTCTTTATTCTCTGAACTGCATAAATTACAGTGTTGAGAAAAATCAATTGAACAATAATACATATAATACATTGCATGCATTGGAGAGTGAAAAATGAAAAAAAGTATGATTAGAAATTAATCCAGAGAGCTAACTCTCTCAATTATAACTTTAATGAATTTACACAGATTAATCAACAATTTTTTTATCATTAGTATTAAAGAGTTGTTGAAATTTGTAAACATTTGGTTGTGTGTAGAAGTATGAAGGTATGTAAAACTCTCTTATCTTTAATTGTTATATCTGTACAATGAAATAAATAATGAATTTCATCTCCTATCTCAATACAGTTACATATGGTACATATACGGTTTTCACGAGGTATATCATACCATCTACCCCGTTCTATAGACAATTTAGCATTACTTGTTCTAAAAGTACAAAAAGATTTCTGATATTTGGAAGGCAGATCTAATAAGTATTTTTCCAATGATAATGGGGTTTTAAAAAATCTATAGTTAATCCCTTTTGATGAATTATACATTTCACTATTCCATAACTGCTTGAATTGGTCAAGAAGTATATGAAAACCGAAACTTAGAGATATGAAGTTAATTTTTTTTTTGCTTTAATCGATAACATGTATACATGATCATCAGAGAAGACCAAAGTGTATTTTCGTTCAGCAGATCCATAAGACAATTCTGGAGTGGCAACACCTGAAGGCCAACCACTCTCACCTGCCAGGAAAAACCAAAGTCCCCGCGTGGGCGTCAAATGCAACAAATACAGGCATAGCTGTTTTAATAGGGTTTGTCGTAATCACGTACAACACCTATATTGTTTTTATCATTTCATTTCAGTGAAGCAAAATCATCAGCAGAATTAAAAAAAAAAAGTTCAGCAGACTCAAGATGAAATTTCGAATAACTCAGAGTTGTTTAGAAATATTGATTCAAAATAAAATATAATTATAAATATTAAATATAAGTATGTAGAGAAAAACATATATGTGTGTGGATCTTTTAAATCTGTAAAAATATAGAATTATATGTTAAATTGCTGTAGAAAATTTATAAAATGTCCATTTTATCAAATGGGTTTTTTTGGTTAATGTTTTAGGTTATAAACATTATGAAATGGTTAAATCGTAATGTACGGATTAATTTCCCTTCCGTTAACCGGTATTTCAACCAATAAAATGGGTGGATATTTTTACATCCCGCCTTTTCTACCAATCAGAAAGGAGAGGATTAACAGTCTGCGTACCACTTCACAAGGGAGACAACAACAATGCTGCTGCCCCTGCTAGAATCTGAACCCGAATTGTGTGTTGTTAAAAACCAGCGATAGGTTAACCCACAAACAAAAATAATTTGTCTTACAATACAAACTGCTTATACTGTATATTAACGTTATCTACTATATATTTGCAATTACTTTGTAAATGTATGTCTATGAATTTAATTATTATAAAGTCAATAACTATAAGTAACATGTAATATTACATGTTCTATGCCAATTGTATACTGGGAGTATATTGTATGTATTATCATTAGGAGAGGAACTTGTAAGTTGCACGAACTTGTTTCCAATCCTTTTGTGTTATTTACACAATAAAATATGTTCAAATCAAAAAGAATAAATTCATAATTCTTAAAAGTAAGATAACAAATAAACTATAGATAAAAATAACTAATGAAAAGGGTCAACATATTGCATCGCATTATTCACTGAATTTTATATTTAATGCTTACTTGTTAAACAAAATTATTTTTTTATTGGTTGTTTATCTTGATTGTATTTTAAAGTATAGTATAGAAATTAATAATTTTTTAAAAAGTGAGAAAATAAAAATTTCAAGTGATATCAAAGTTGTATACGTTGATAAAAAATAAATCGCGGTAAACTAGATGATGATATGTTCAAATATTACGCTATATAATTAATTTGAGATTCTGTTTCGAAGTTTACCACTTGGTGGTTAGAAAAAGTAATGTGATTAAGAATTTTCCCGATGTTGGGCTTCAAAAGAAAACCCGCTAAAATAGTAAAAACAAATTGCAAAACTGAAACTATTGAACACAATAATTTAGTAATTTTGACTTTAAAATTAATATAAGGTACAAACAAAAAAAATTTGTCTCAGAAAATCAATTCATACTAGCGGTCCAATGACGGGTTATTTTTATGTCCGTTCCAAGTAATAAAAAATACTAATAAATCAATCAAACTTAACTCTCTATAGCACACAAACACGTGCATGAAATAGGTTACGGTTCATCATTTTACTTGATTAAATATAATATTAAAAAGGAAGAAAAAATGTTTTTAGAATATTTTTTGTTCTCTCGTTCAGAAGACAATTCGAAAAGTTTATTGAAATAAAAAAAAAAACCCAGGCATATGATTTATTAGATTTTATAAAAATCTTTTGTGCAATTTTTACATTTTATACAACTTAGGTTTTCTTCTAAAAGGAATTCATTAATTTTATATCTACTGATCAAAATTTCTTTGTGTGAATCATTGATTATATATGTAATATATGTTACTTTTTATGTGTATTTATCCGCGATCCTTTCAATAGATCTAATAATATTTATACATTGTATCATTGTTTCTATTGCACAAAATGTACATGAATAAATTAATTCTATTTCTTGGAAATAGAATTATAAGTGTAGATGATACACATGTAGATTTTGAATTTATTGACTGACAACCATTAATATATGTAACAGAATAGAACATAAATATATTTTGTCAATATGAGAGCTATAGTAAAACCATTATCATAATAAAAAAGTTTCCATATAAAACAAAATCATTGGAACTCATTTTAATACTAATTACAAACATCAACTTGAAAACAGGTAATGAAAACATAAACTTACATTAATCGTTTTCTGTTTACGAATTCACCATTTTAATTAAGTAACTTCTGCCACTACATGGTAATCTATACACCAAAGGCACAAGCCGCCAGAATATTTTTGTTTGAAATTCAGGAACTAGATTTACGATGTGTTTCAAGCAAATACCACTAGCTGCATATGCATATTTAAAGTAACTGCATAATGAAGAGAACAAATTTGCATTTCAATACACTGAAAATGGCAATTTAGTATCAAGTTAAACACGGAGATAAATCTCAATTATACAACAAGGTGTTGGAGCGTTGACTGAAAGCAAGCATACACTACTTACATCTTAGTGACGGTTTGTGTGTATTTCCACAGATACGAAAATTTACAATCAAATTAAAGACACCATATTCAAATATTATACCGGGATTTATCAGTTTATCCATACTCTCCTTGTTGTTAACCATGTTCTTTGATTATTTACTTCTTGTAAATAATAAAATGTGTTTGTAATTATTTGAATCTATTTACAAATCCATCTCAATATTTAATTATATTTGTGAGGTTTTTTTTAATGGCAGCTCGAGGATATTTATTAAATAATTATCATCATGGATCTATCAACAGATATTAAATAAGAGATTATTTAAACAATAATTTTTCTTGTACATTTTTTTTTTACCAAAGTACTACACAATTTACTGTTATTTCAGTAAATAAGTTAGAGCTCATATAAATACTATCCTATCATCATTTTTACAAAACATTGCTTAAATTCGTAATGTCTAAGTGTTTTACCATTCTAACATTTAGATCATGATAAAAATTAAACAGTATTTCACCAAACAAAATAACATACATCCCCCACACACACACCCTTAAACCCTCTGAAAAAAAAGAAAAAAAAGAAGAAAAGAACAGGTTCCATTTTGACCCCGAAGAATGGATGGCAGTGACTTTCTAAAGAGTTCAAAAATGTTTTGCGTGAGAAAAGTCAAACTTTCAAAAATTTAACAAAAACATGTTAAAATGTGTATATTTCTGTTAATTACTTGGAATTTTGAGCAAACACACTGTGAAAGCCCGAGGCGTCGAAATTCTGCGCCTAATTGATAATCAAAGACCTCAGCACTGTCCGGCATTGTAAGATATGCAATGGTCATTTGCTTTTCTTCTTATCCTTCCCAATTTCTGTGAGCTGTTTGTTTTCCTGACAAATATTGACACACTCTTACAAAATATAATGAGCTGGCCGGCACAGACCCGGCCAAATTCCCGTACTAATTTACTACCGATTTTTTTTTCTATGGAAGATAGGTAGATTCGATTTTACATTGTCGGCCAAAAGACGAACGTAGTTCTATTATTTGCTTTCAGAGTTCTCTCTCTAGATCTAACGATACGGATATAATATATGTCAAAATGACCCAATGAAAAGTTAACATTAGAAAGTGCGAACTTGCAACGTTTAGTATTATTAAAAAAGTGTAAGTACATTGGTAAGACAAAAATTAAAAAATATGATATGCAAAGGAAGATTTGAATTGATACAAAATCCCCCACCTCTCTCTCTCTCTCTCTCTCTCTCTCTCTCTCTCTCTCTCTCTCTCTCTCTCTCTCTCTCTCTCTCTCTTTCTCTCTCTCTCTCTCTCCCCTTAATTTTAATCAGAAAAGTAAATGCCCCATTTTTGTATTTTAACAAGTCAATCATACTATACATACATAGATCCCGCTAATGCCCGTAAACACACCACTACATTAACAGGTTTTCGCTGAAGAGTTTATATTAGAACAATGCGTTACGTCTTATTGCTAGAAACAACTCTCTCGCTTCGAATCTCAAGACAATTTAATACCATCAAGGTATTAACCTTGCTATTGTCGATATGATAATAGCAAATAAAACAACTGTTTTTGCTCAGATAAAGGGGTGTTTGTAAATGTTTTGTTATCGATTATGGAAAATCTTTATCCAAAGTGTGTTTGATCTTTCTGACAACCAAAAAAGGTCTGTGGATTTCGTGAATTAGATCAATTGTCAAATATCATTGGTTGTAAAAAATCAAGGGAAAATACTAGTACGTGTAATCTAGCGAAAATCAAATTCAACTCAAATTAAAATTATGGCAGATGTAAATTAATAATACTAGTATGCAAGAAGCGAAAGGAAATCCAACAATTCCAAAGCACACTGCTCAAACTTACAAAAAACCAACTTTTTATTATTTTTTTTCAAATAAAAAAGGCTCAAAACGATCTAATAAATACTTTTTTCCTACAATGCTGTATCAGTGTCGACGCTGGAAGTACAATCGTGCAAAGGGTGGGAAACAATGTCCTTCCATTAGTCCTAACTGTAATCTAATCAGTCATGAACTCCTACTATTAACTATATGGATGTGATGCTTGGAGGTGGATGCGCCGAGGATCTGCCAGAATCAGTGTAAAAAAGGGTGTCTGTACCGACTGTAATGACATTGAAGCAAGATCTCTGACTCAAGTCCTCCATTTCTGACATCTAAATATAAGAATCACTTCAAATATAACCTGTATCAAATATCACTTAATTTTTGTCAATGGAACTGCTTCAAGACACTGTTAAATGTTTTTAAGATGTCACACACACTCTTTTCTAGTCAACCTTACTTTAATTACCGAGTCTTGCACGTGTTTCGGATCAATACACCCATCTCCCGTGTCGGTTTTCTCCTTTATTCATTTCACATCACTTCCTCATATTCGCCACGGTGGGCCCTTGTCGTTCTTTTTGTCCGTGTCACAAATACAATTTGTTAAAATATACTCTGATATAGAAAGTGTGGATATTTTAACACTTAAACGATATTCACCAACAGGTGTTAATCTTTTATTTATAAGTGTTGTTACACAATAGCTTCATTTTAAAAAAGAATTCTAGATTCCAAATGTTTTGAGGTCCAACGATTTTAATTACACAGTAAGACCAAAAAGTTTGTCAATGTCGAACGGCGTCAATTTGCATTAAATTCGATTATTTCTGCAAACTTATTTTAGATGCAGTATAAAATACAAAACGAAAAGAAATCATATATAGGTAACAGGAACAGGGATACACGGGGGAACAGCCAATTTTTATTGCTGGTCTCAAGTTTTTTTTTTATATTTTTCAAATAGAAAAGCAAAGAAATAATCGAACGGATTGTATAATATTTGATATTTTAAGATATATATAGATTAGAAAAACATCAGAAGGAATTTGATGAATAGAGTTAAAAACCTAAACACAAATGGTTCCATATGATTTTAGTTGTCTCAATATGGATTTTTCTCGGGAGGAAAAAAAAAGTCCTAAGTTTTGGAGGAATATAAATGCTCTTAACCTCTCAAAAGTACAAAATATATTGATATATGTTTATTTAGATTTTTATTACTTTTTTGTAACAACAATAGCGAACAGCGCCCTGTTAACTTATGGCCTCATGTGACATTTGGCCTTGTCGCTATTATGGCTGTCTGTTTTCTCGGTAAACGTATATTCTTGTCCCGCTGCTTTTGTCAATTCTTGGCGCAATGGTTTTAGAAATATATATGTGCATGTACATAATAGGGTGTGTTTAGAAAATCAATTGTGTAAAAAAATTAGAATTGCAACCACAAAGTTAAAGTTCTAAATGTACTTTCAATGTCCTTTGAAGTAATTTTTTTCGGATTCCACAGAATTTTTAGGAAAAGGATTTTCTTTTTATTTTTTCTTTCTCTCCCTATTTAAGTATTTGTAATATATTAATATTGTAAGTATACATGCTAAAAGATGGCTTAACGTTAGATTCTTTCATTCAAAAACAGTCGATGAGGTATTACTTATGATTGAAACTACAACAGATTCGTGCAAATATCAATAATTAATCCAGAAAAATAATCATAGAAAATTTAAATTGCAGAATATCTTTGTTGGCGGGAAAAGTGACCGTCTGTCGGTATTTTCAAAAGGTGACTGGTGATGGCATCTGGCGCGTGACGACGCATGCCAAAAGACCCTATTTATGGATGTCGTGAATCGGTTGCCAGGAAACAGACAGATTGGAGCGGAGCCGGAATCTCTATGCAGACCTCGTGTCCCGAGATGAATGCTACTTCAATCGGGTCCTAGAACAGACTCTAGTTAAATACGTCATTGTCTTAAGCCCTCGGACGATGCATTAATTGATTAGGAAGATAAATTCTAATTCCAAGTAAACAGTTTTTAATAGCTCAAAAAGAAATTAGGTAGCATTTTTTTTTTTCAGAAAATTTGTCTAAAAAAAAACTTTCATGCACATGTATTACAAATTTATTGAGATAGGTTTTTGGACATCAGCTTCTGGTGTGTATATACAAAATGCGATTTCTAATTATATAAGCGAGGGGAAATCTGTAGTTCATTACTCTGCTGTACTCCCACTATTATATTGTCGCTACAATTCACTAACAATGGGCATAAATAAAAACATGTGCTTGGTTTAGAGTATATTTACCGAGCAAATATGGACAAAATGCAGGGCTAATCAGGGAGTATTTGAGCGATATCAGAGTGATTAGGCCGATCGGACGGCCCGGCCTGCCATATGATAAATAAACCCTTTATGGCGCTAAATATCGACGCTGCCATTGATCCCCGGGATTTATAACAAATCTCCGTTACCTTAACAACGCCCGAACACGTGTTGTAGGATATCGTTTCCTCTTAATTTGGAATATTTAAATTGTAACAAATTGGTTTGACCAAAAATGGGTCCTAGACCAAGTGGTTCGGAATAGGCCCCCGTTTTTCCGGAATTTATGAAAAAAAAAAACCGAGAAAAGGTACAAACACTTCCAGTTTTTATTGATAAACGAAAAATAAATATCCCCCTTGATTTTGGCCAATTTTTTAATAGTAAAATGTTTTTCATATAATTTAATTATAACATTTATAATATATTTGGTAACAAAGCTATTAACATTAACTTCAAGCTATTTTCTATTTACAATTCTCCTTTTTAAAAAAAATCGATTTAAATTAATTCTCCTTTCCATTTAAATATAAAAAATATGTTTACAACATGAAATGCTGACGATCCGAAAACATGTTACAATGAATGAATTAATGTCAACTCATGCCAATATCTGTTTTAAAATGTTCACGCATGAATTAGGATCATCAATGCGACACGTGTATTCTCCATTGTTTTTCGATCTTTGCTACATAATACATTGTTTAACACGTTTTTCCGACAAAGGCGAGAGAAAGTGAAGAACAAAACCGTCACTCATGATAACAACATGCATGTGTACACTTTTTTATCAATTTAAAAATCTTTGTTGATGTTTTCCCAAATTTTTACTTTAATACATGTATGTAGATTTTGTTTCTATTTTTGTTAGATTTTTATTTTGTTTTCCTTGCTTTCTACTTATGAAAGTAACCCGTTAAATTTTTTAAATTAAATGCATTTATTTAATTAATTTATTTATTAATAAATCAGTGTGTAAAGGTTCACAACATAAATTGATATTAAGATTCAATTCTTAAAAAACCCCAAAAAACAACTTTTCGATTGAAATGTGACAAATAATAAATACATAATGTTTTAATTATACACACAACTTGTATACTAGTAGTATGTATTTGTATAATTTCCCCGGTATCACTTTTAATTTTCAATGTAACATTTTAAAGAAATAAAGAAAGAGACAGCATTGATTTATAATATCAATTGTAACATAATAGTAACAATAGAAAGAAAAAAGTTAAGAGAATTTATCTCAGCAATACCCTAGTGCAAGTTTGCTTAGTTCGATTCTTGCTATTAAAAGCTCGCTTGAATGACAATTGTTTCAATCTACTATTCTAACAAAAGCAAGAAGAACGCCTATATAGAAGAAATTTAATGACATCATCAAACTTTCTTGTTCATTTCATTCGCATTAAATGAAAGTGGGTGATATCAATTAAGCGCTTTAACAAATAGTCATTGCAAATAAATCATGTTTACTATGGCGACGAATCATCGGAGCCTCATTGACAGAATCGTTCCGGACATCAATAGAAGTCAGGTAAAATAATGGACCCGATCTCCACACCTGAACGAACCTCCATCAAACGGAATATAATTTTTTTTCATTTTTTTTCGAGACAATATGCTATAACTCAGTTCAGATCCATGAAAAGAGATCAAACCAATTGTTTCCGCTAAAATCACATAACCATCGACAATGTGAATAACAGTACAGATGTTTGCATCAAATGAATTTCCGTTCTCGAACCGTTTATTAATTGTCAGGATTAAGGTATCATATTCGAGGACCATATTTCCATTTAGTGGCCTGCAATGGACGGAGATGGTCTGTTTTTGTTTCTGGAATCTTGGTTCCTACTTCGGTCGTCCAATTGTTATTGTTATCTAGGGGCACCCACACGAACCCAGTGTGGCGCTGTCGCAAGCTCTCTAGCTTATCCTAAGTTGTCTAATTATTCTTAAAATGCTGCAAGTACCTCTGGATTATTAGCACCAGTGATAGCAGGCTCTTGGCGATTAGTGTTGTATTTAATCAAGCTTTTGTGTAAGATCAATTAAAGTTTTGACAAGAAACGTTCAATCTTTAAGTTATATAAAATTTTAATTTCTTTTAACGGAAAAAATATTCTCAGTACTATTTGCAATTTTAGTTCAGTGACTTTTGTTTTTAAAAGTGTTAAAAAATAAAATGAAGAGGAAACAACAATCGAATGATACATGAATATAAAAATAAGGTAAATATTCATAAATAAAACCATTTTCCCCTTCATAATTCTAATGTCCTGCTAGACTTCAGATATGAAATTATACAAGTTTGATGGCGTTCAAGAACAAGATTATCAAAACAAGTTCCTAAAAATTCCTAAATCTTGTTCATGTATCTACTTCACAGATAGTAGACATTCTGTAGGAAGTCGCTTAGATCAAATAAAAAAGGATTACTTAGATGCATGCAGGACAATCATATATGTTCTTTCTATTGACTTTCTCGTCACTGTATATTTAAAAACGTTTTTCTGTCAATAAGTCGCGCTGTGTTCAAATTTACTTTCGGTAAACAACACGAAGAAACAGGAGTTAGACAAGGGAACAGGTGTTGATTGAACGTCAAAGAACAAATAAACACATTCGCTATGTCAGGTCCAGGTGTCCACGGGTTAGAGAAATGGTCAAATTCATCAGAGGGGTTTTCGACTTCTTTTTAATAAAATGCCTCCACAAATTGTCTAATTATGATTAGTAATGGCCCCAAATCGGGCCGCTTATCTCCATGTCTATTCAAACAGGCACGGAATCACGTCCCCAATGTTGTTGT